>NC_090850.1:260000-275000 GCF_024217435.2 Syngnathus scovelli
GCGGTGCTTATAAACAGCCGATCCGCTCGGCGGGGGCTATTTTCGGCCACTTGGCTCGTGCGCACGGCCTCCCGGATGTGCCGGGCGGGTGCGCGAGCTCGCCGGCCGCTGGAAGTCGAATGAGGCGCCGCGACCACCTCCGCGGTGCTTATAAACAGCCGATCCGCTCGGCGGGGGCTATTTTCGGCCACTTGGCTCGTGCGCACGGCCTCCCGGATGTGCCGGGCGGGTGCGCGAGCTCGCCGGCCGCTTGAAGTCGAATGAGGCGCCGCGACCACCTCCGCGGTGCTTATAAACAGCCGATCCGCTCGGCGGGGCCTATTTTCGGCCACTTGGCTCGTGCGCACGGCCTCCCGGATGTGCCGGGCGGGTGCGCGAGCTCGCCGGCCGCTGGAAGTCGAATGAGGCGCCGCGACCACCTCCGCGGTGCTTATAAACAGCCGATCCGCTCGGCGGGGGCTATTTTCGGCCACTTGGCTCGTGCGCACGGCCTCCCGGATGTGCCGGGCGGGTGCGCGAGCTCGCCGGCCGCTGGAAGTCGAATGAGGCGCCGCGACCACCTCCGCGGTGCTTATAAACAGCCGATCCGCTCGGCGGGGGCTATTTTCGGCCACTTGGCTCGTGCGCACGGCCTCCCGGATGTGCCGGGCGGGTGCGCGAGCTCGCCGGCCGCTTGAAGTCGAATGAGGCGCCGCGACCACCTCCGCGGTGCTTATAAACAGCCGATCCGCTCGGCGGGGGCTATTTTCGGCCACTTGGCTCGTGCGCACGGCCTCCCGGATGTGCCGGGCGGGTGCGCGAGCTCGCCGGCCGCTTGAAGTCGAATGAGGCGCCGCGACCACCTCCGCGGTGCTTATAAAAAGCCGATCCGCTCGGCGGGGGCTATTTTCGGCCACTTGGCTCGTGCGCACGGCCTCCCGGATGTGCCGGGCGGGTGCGCGAGCTCGCCGGCCGCTGGAAGTCGAATGAGGCGCCGCGACCACCTCCGCGGTGCTTATAAACAGCCGATCCGCTCGGCGGGGGCTATTTTCGGCCACTTGGCTTGTGCGCACGGCCTCCCGGAGTTGCCGGGCGGGTGCGCGAGTTTGCCGGCCGCTGGAAGTCGAATGAGGCGCCGCGACCACCTCCGCGGTGCTTACAAACAGCCGATCCGCTCGGCGGGGGCTATTTTCGTCCACTTGGCTCGTGCGCACGGCCTCCCGGATGTGCCGGGCGGGTGCGCGAGCTCGCCGGCCGCTGGAAATCGAATGAGGCGCCGCGACCACCTCCGCGGTGCTTATAAACAGCCGATCTGCTCGGCGGGGGCTATTTTCGGCCACTTGGCTCGTGCGCACGGCCTCCCGGATGTGCCGGGCGGGTGCGCGAGCTCGCCGGCCGCTGGAAGTCGAATGAGGCGCCGCGACCACCTCCGCGGTGCTTATAAAGTGCCGATCCGCTCGGCTTGGAGCTATTTCCGGCCTCCCGTTGGTGCCGGGCGGCGTGCGCGAGCTCGCCGGCCGCGATCTCCTCCGCGGTGCTTATAAACAGCAGCATGCGCACGGCCTCCCAGAATTTGAAGACATTTCGTCAATAAATTTCGCATATTGAATTTTGAAGTCTAATATAATGCAACAATTGAGCTCGACTTATACAAAGGATATATCATAAAATCGTAAATTTCCGTCGAATTTTAGGGGGTCGACTTATACACCGAGTCGACCTGTATACCGGAAAATACGGTAAATACGATTAAATAAAATGATACGACTGGCATAAAAACAAATATAAACCACATAAAAATAAAAGTCACCATTACGTTGAATTATTGGGAGCACCGAGCTTGTTTCTCAGAAACGAGCCGGTCCCATCCAGGCGTAATCGGAGACAATGAAACCCGAAGTGGTTAAGGTTTGTCTTTTAATGCAGGATGCTTGGTCTCCATGTGCCGAAGCAGTTTTGAAGGCTTCATTGGCTCGCTCGCTAGTTTCAGGGGCGATTGTGTCTATAAAATGCAAAATGTTGGGTCACCTCACGGCTTACGGCCATACTACCCTGAGAACCCCCGATCTCGTCCGATCTCGGAAGCTAAGCAGGGTCGGGCCTGGTTAGTACTTGGATGGGAGACCGCCTGGGAATAACAGGTGCTGTAAGCTTTTTCTTTTTCTTATGTGCACTTCAATCGTTTAAGAAGCTATTTTTTACAACACCCATCACGAATGGCATCTGGAAACAGCAAGCCTAATTTAAACTCCGACATTAAAACTATAACACGAGTTTGAAAGCTATATTATGTGGTGACATCCACAGCATTGTAGTTAAATTTTTTACCGCTAGAGAGCAGACTATGTACAGTGAGCATGGCTCCCTGTGAACTCAAAGCAGCAGGCTTGACTTGTAAAAGAACCCAACACAACACTTCCATGAAGTGTTTTTAAACTTTTCAAGGCATTTATTTTGATTCAGCAAAATGCAGGTCGCAACGGCAAATTCGTGCTACCGCATAAAAAGCTGTCAATAACTTTTCATGATAGCCATGTTTCCAGAAAACACCAAAAGCCTTGGAAGAAAGCCTGTTTCGGCCCTGGTTGTCCATCCATCCATCCATCTTCTTCCGCTTATCCGGGGTCGGGTCGCGGGGGCAAGAGCTTCAGGAGGGACTCCCAGACTTCCCTCTCCCCAGCCACTTCATCCAGCTCATCCCGGGGGATCCCAAGGCGTTCCCAGGCCAGCTGAGAGACATAGTCTCTCCAGCGCGTCCTGGGTCGTCCCTGGGGTCTCCTACCGGTGGGACATGCCCGGAACACCTCCCCAGGGAGGCGTCCAGGAGGCATCCTGATAAGATGCCCGAGCCACCTCATCTGGCTCCTCTCAACGTGGAGGAGTAGCGACTCTACTCCGAGTCTCTCCCGGATGACCGAGCTTCTCACCCTATCTCTAAGGGAGAGCCCGGACATCCTGCGGAGAAAACTCATTTCGGCCGCTTGTATCCGAGATCTCGTTCTTTCGGTCACGACCCATAGCTCGTGACCATAGGTGAGGGTAGGAGCGTAAATCGACCGGTAAATTGAGAGCTTTGCCTTTTGGCTCAGCTCTCTCTTCACCACAACGGACCGGTACAGGGTCCGCATTACTGCCGACGCTGCACCGATCCGCCTGTCGATCTCACGCTCCATCCTCCCCTCACTCGTGAACAAGACTCCAAGATACTTGAACTCCTCCACTTGGGGCAGGATCTCATCCCCGATCCGGAGAGGGCATTCCACCCTTTTCCGATCGAGGACCATGGACTCGGATTTGGAGGTGCTGACCCTCATCCCGACCGCTTCACACTCGGCTGCGAACCGTTCCAGCGAGAGCTGGAGATCACGGCCTGAAGAAGCCAACAGCACCACGTCATCTGCAAAAAGCAGAGACGCGATGCTGAGGTCCCCAAACCGGACCCCCTCAACGCCTCGGCTGCGCCTAGAAATTCTGTCCATAAAAATTATGAACAGAATCGGTGACAAAGGGCAGCCTTGGCGGAGTCCAACCCTCACTGGGAACGAATCCGACTTACTGCCGGAAATGCGGACCAGACTCTGGCATCGGTGATAGTACAGGGACCGAACCGCCCTTATCAGTTGGCTCGGCACCCCGTACTCCCGAAGCACCCTCCACAGAACCTCCCGAGGGACACGGTCGAACGCCTTCTCCAAGTCCACAAAACACATGTGGACTGGTTGGGCAAACTCCCATGCACCCTCGAGGATCCTGCCGAGGGTGTAGAGCTGGTCCACTGTTCCACGGCCAGGACGAAAGCCACACTGCTCCTCCTGAATCCGAGGTTCGACCTCCCGACGGACCCTCCTCTCCAGCACCCCTGAATAGACCTTACCAGGGAGGCTGAGGAGTGTGATTCCCCTGTAATTGGAACACACCCTCCGGTCCCCCTTCTTAAAGAGGGGAACCACCACCCCAGTCTGCCAATCCAGAGGCACTGTCCCCGATATCCACGCAACGTTGTAGAGGCGTGTCAGCCATGACAGCCCCACAACATCCAGAGCCTTTAAGAACTCTGGGCGGATCTCATCCACCCCCGGGGCCTTGCCACCGAGGAGTTTTTTAACTACCTCAGTGACTTCGACCCCAGAGATTGGAGAATCCGCCTCAGAGTCTCTAGGCCCTGCTTCCTCAATGGAAGGCGTGTAGGTGGAATTGAGGAGGTCTTCGAAGTATTCTCCCCACCGACTCACGACGTCCCGAGTCGAGGTCAGCAGCACGCCATCCCCACTGTAAACAGTGTTGACGTTGCACTGCTTCCCCCTCCTGAGACGCCGGATGGTGGACCAGAATTTCCTCGAAGCCGTCCGAAAGTCATTCTCCATGGCCTCACCGAACTCCTCCCACGCCCGGGTTTTTGCCTCAGCAACCGCCGAAGCCGCGTTCCGCTTGGCCATCCGGTACCTGTCAGCTGCCTCCGGAGTCCCGCAGGCCAAAACGGCCCGATAGGACTCCTTCTTCAGCTTGACGGCATCCCTTACCGCCGGTGTCCACCAGCGGGTTCGGGGGTTGCCGCCACGACAGGCACCAATGACCTTACGGCCACAGCTCCGGTCGGCCGCCTCAACAATGGAGGCGCGGAACATGGTCCACTCGGACTCAATGTCCCCCGCCTCCCCCGGGACGTGGGAAAAGCTCTGCCGGAGGTGGGAGTTGAAGCTCTTCCTGACAGGAGATTCTGCCAGACGTTCCCAGCAGACCCTCACAGAGCGTTTGGGTCTGCCAGGTCGGACCGGCATCTTCCCCCACCATCGGAGCCAACCCACCACCAGGTGGTGATCAGTTGACAGCTCCGCCCCTCTCTTCACCCGAGTGTCCAAAACATGCGGCCGCAAATCCGATGACACGACTACAAAGTCGATCATCGAACTGCGGCCTAGGGTGTCCTGGTGCCAAGTGCACACATGGACACCCTTATGTTTGAACATGGTGTTTATTATTGAAAATCCGTGTCGAGCACAGAAGTCCAACAATAGAACACCGCTCGGGTTCAGATCAGGGGGGCCGTTCCTCCCAATCACGCCCTTCCAGGTCTCACTGTCATTGCCCACGTGAGCATTGAAGTCACCCAGTAGAACGATAGAGTCCCCAGAAGGAGCGCTCTCCAGCACTTCCTCCAGGGACCCCAAGAAGGGTGGGTACTCTGAGCTGCTGTTTGGTGCATAGACACAAACAACAGTCAGGACCCGTCCCCCCACCCGAAGGCGGAGGGAGGCTACCCTCTCGTTCACCGGGGTGAACCCCAATGTGCAGGCGCCCAGCCGGGGGGCAATAAGTATACCCACACCTGCTCGACGCCTCTCACCGTGGGCAACTCCAGAGTGGAAGAGAGTCCAACCCCTCTCGAGAGGGCTTGTACCGGAACCCAAACTGTGTGTGGAGGCTAGTCCGACTATATCTAGTCGGAATCTTTCTGCCTCGCACACCAGCTCGGGCTCCTTTCCAGCCAGAGAGGTGACATTCCATGTCCCAAGAGCCAGCTTCTGCAGCCGGGGATCAGACCGCCAAGGTCCCCGCCTTTGGCTGCCGCCCAGCTAACATTGCACCCGACCCCTTCGGCCCCTCCCACAGGTGGTGAGCCCATGGGAAGGGGGACCCACGTTTCCATTTCGGGCTATGCCCGGCCGGGCCCCATGGGCGAAGGCCCGGCCACCAGACGCTCGCCTTCGAGCCCCGCCTCCAGGCCTGGCTCCAGAGGGAGGCCCCGGTGACCCGCGTCCGGGCGAGGGAAAACTAAGTCCATTTATATTACTCATCATAAGAGGCTTGTGAGCCGTGCTTTGTCTGGCCCCTCACCTAGGACCCGTTTGCCATGGGTGACCCTACCAGGGGCATGAAGCCCCCGACAACATTGCTCCTAGGATCATAGGGGCACGCAAACCCCTCCACCACGATAAGGTGACGACTCGCGGAGGGGGGCCCTGATTGTAAAAAAAAAAAAAGAAAAACAAAAGGGAAGGGTGACCGTCCGGGAATACCAGGTGCTGAAAGCCTTTTTTTTTTTTTTTTTCCCACGTCAATTGTGAAAGGAAACTTTTACCACAGCCATCAAGTCCCGCCGCTGCTTGGCATGGTTTCAGGGGCGATTGTGTCTATAAAATGAAAAATTCTGAGCGGTCTCACGGCTTACGGCAATACTACCCTGAGAGCGCCCGCTCTCGTCCGATCTCGGAGGCTAAGCAGGGTCGGGCCTGGTTAGTACTTGGATGGGAGACCGCCTGGGAATACCAGTTACCGTAAGCTTTTTTTTTTTTTTTTTTTTCTTATGTGCACTTCAATCGTTTAAGCCAAGAACTTTTTACAGCACCCATCACGAATGGCATTCGGAAACTGCAAGCCTAGTTTGAACTCCGACACTGAAACTACAACACGAGTTTAAAACCTACATTGTGTGGCGACAGCCATAGCATTGCAGTTCACGTTTTTACCGCTAGAGGACAGACTATGTACAGTGAATAAAGAGCATGGCTCCCTGTGAACTCAAAGCAGCAGTCTTTACTTGTAAAAGAACCCAGCACAACACATTGCGCTTCCATGTAGTGTTTTTACCTTTTTCATGACATTTATTTTGATACAGCCAAATGCAGGTTTTGTGCACTTCACTTTTCCGTTGGGCATTCGCGTGGAACCCTATTCCAGTTACGGCCAGATTCTTTTAGACTAGTGGTCCCCAAACTTTCTTGCGCCACGGACCGGCTACGCGTCAGAAATATTTTTGCGGACCTGCCTTTATATATATAAATAAACAATAAATCTATATGAATAAATACTACATTTATAATAAATATATATAAATAGGATTAAATAAAATGATACGACTGGCATAAAAACAAATATAAACCACATAAAAATAAAAGTCACCATTACGTTGAATTATTGGGAGCACCGAGCTTGTTTCTCAGAAACGAGCCGGTCCCATCCAGGCGTAATCGGAGACAATGAAACCCGAAGTGGTTAAGGTTTGTCTTTTAATGCAGGATGCTTGGTCTCCATGTGCCGAAGCAGTTTTGAAGGCTTCATTGGCTTGCTCGCTAGTTTCAGGGGCGATTGTGTCTATAAAATGCAAAATGTTGGGTCACCTCACGGCTTACGGCCATACTACCCTGAGAACGCCTGATCTCGTCTTATCTCGGAAGCTAAGCAGGGTCGGGCCTGGTTAGTACTTGGATGGGAGACTGCCTGGGAATACGAGGTGCTGTAAGCTTTTTCTTTTTCTTATGTGCACTTCAAGCTCTTTTTTTTTTTTTTTTCTTATGTGCACTTCAATCGTTTAAGCCAAGACCTTTTTACAACACCCATCACGAATGGCATTCGGAAACTGCAAGCCTAGTTTGAACTCCGACACTGAAACTACAACACGAGTTCAAAACCTCTATGTACAGTGAATAAAGAGCATGGCTCCCTGTGAACTCAAAGCAGCAGTCTTTACTTGTAAAAGAACCCAGCACAACACATTGCGCTTCCATGTAGTGTTTTTACCTTTTTCATGACATTTATTTTGATACAGCCAAATGCAGGTTTTGTGCACTTCACTTTTCCGTTGGGCATTCGCGTAGAACCCTATTCCAGTTACGGCCAGATTCTTTTAGACTAGTGGTCCCCAACCTTTCTTGCGCCACGGACCGGCTACGCGTCAGAAATATTTTTGCGGACCTGCCTTTATATATATAAATAAACAATAAATCTATATAAATAAATACTACATTTATAATAAGTATATATACCGTATTTGCCGGTGTATTGGTCGACCTTTTTCGATCCAAAATCGACCGAAAAAAATCGACCTCGACTTATACACCGAGTCATAAAATTTAACTTCGTATTCATCGCTGACGATATTGTTCTAATGGCACAGTCAGAACAGACCCTCCAAGAGATACTGAATACTGTTGTGGAGGCAAGTGAAAGGAAAGGACTGGCTCTAAATATATCAAAAACAGAAAGCATGACGATCTCAAAAAAGCCTATAGCACCAACATGCAAACTACAAAGTCATGGCGCACAGGTAAAACAAGTTAACAAGTTCAAATATCTGGGCTATTCCATTACATCAGACGGGAAATGCATATCAGAGGTACAAAAACGCATTGCCATAGCGAAAGTCACAGCTGTCCCCAGTCATGACCAACAGAAACATCAAAACTACAACCAAATTCAGAATACTAAAGGCATATGTATGGTCGGTTCTCTTGTATGGATGCGAATGCTGGACAATCGACAGCAGCATAAGGAAAAAACTAGAGGCAACAGAGATGTGGTTCCTCAGAAGAATTCTGAAGATATCATGGAAGGAAAAACGGACAAATCAGGAGGTCCTCGAAATGATGAATATGAAAAGATCACTCCTCAATACAGTACGAAAAAGACAGATGAAATTCTTTGGGCACACCTACAGAACAAAGGGAATAGAACATCTCAGCGCAACAGCAAAGATTGAGGGAAAGAGAAGCAGAGGACGCAAACGACAAATGTATGTGGACAGCCTCAATGAATGGGCAACTCATAAAGAGCTAACAAACAACCAGTTCATGAAAGTTTCGGATGACAGAGAAGAATGGAGGGCCATGGCCGTCAATGCCTGTTCCAGGCAAGACACTTGATGATGATGATTCATCGCTTCAAATGTGATGGTAACCAAGGCCGTTTCTCATGCATCTCATTGTGCGTTGCACTTAGAAAATTTGAACCGGGCGGCGTGCGCGAGTGCGCGGCCCGCTGGAAGTCGAATGAGGCGCCGCGACCACCTCCGCGGTGCTTATAAACAGCCGATCCGCTCGGCGGGGGCTATTTTCGGCCACTTGGCTCGTGCGCACGGCCTCCCGGATGTGCCGGGCGGGTGCGCGAGCTCGCCGGCCGCTGGAAGTCGAATGAGGCGCCGCGACCACTTCCGCGGTGCTTATAAACAGCCGATCCGCTCGGCGGGGGCTATTTTCGGCCACTTGGCTCGTGCGCACGGCCTCCCGGATGTGCCGGGCGGGTGCGCGAGCTCGCCGGCCGCTGGAAGTCGAATGAGGCGCCGCGGCCACCTCCGCGGTGCTTATAAACAGCCGATCCGCTCGGCGGGGGCTATTTTCGGCCACTTGGCTCGTGCGCACGGCCTCCCGGATGTGCCGGGCGGGTGCGCGGGCTCGCCGGCCGCTGGAAGTCGAATGAGGCGCCGCGACCACCTCCGCGGTGCTTATAAACAGCCGATCCGCTCGGCGGGGGCTATTTTCGGCCACTTGGCTCGTGCGCACGGCCTCCCGGATGTGCCGGGCGGGTGCGCGAGCTCGCCGGCCGCTGGAAGTCGAATGAGGCGCCGCGACCACCTCCGCGGTGCTTATAAACAGCCGATCCGCTCGGCGGGGGCTATTTTCGGCCACTTGGCTCGTGCGCACGGCCTCCCGGATGTGCCGGGCGGGTGCGCGAGCTCGCCGGCCGCTGGAAGTCGAATGAGGCGCCGCGGCCACCTCCGCGGTGCTTATAAACAGCCGATCCGCTCGGCGGGGGCTATTTTCGGCCACTTGGCTCGTGCGCACGGCCTCCCGGATGTGCCGGGCGGGTGCGCGGGCTCGCCGGCCGCTGGAAGTCGAATGAGGCGCCGCGACCACCTCCGCGGTGCTTATAAACAGCCGATCCGCTCGGCGGGGGCTATTTTCGGCCACTTGGCTCGTGCGCACGGCCTCCCGGATGTGCCGGGCGGGTGCGCGAGCTCGCCGGCCGCTGGAAGTCGAATGAGGCGCCGCGACCACCTCCGCGGTGCTTATAAACAGCCGATCCGCTCGGCGGGGGCTATTTTCGGCCACTTGGCTCGTGCGCACGGCCTCCCGGATGTGCCGGGCGGGTGCGCGAGCTTGCCGGCCGCTGGAAGTCGAATGAGGCGCCGCGACCACCTCCGCGGTGCTTATAAACAGCCGATCCGCTCGGCGGGGGCTATTTTCGGCCACTTGGCTCGTGCGCACGGCCTCCCGGATGTGCCGGGCGGGTGCGCGAGCTCGCCGGCCGCTGGAAGTCGAATGAGGCGCCGCGACCACCTCCGCGGTGCTTATAAACAGCCGATCCGCTCGGCGGGGGCTATTTTCGGCCACTTGGCTCGTGCGCACGGCCTCCCGGATGTGCCGGGCGGGTGCGCGGGCTCGCCGGCCGCTGGAAGTCGAATGAGGCGCCGCGACCACCTCCGCGGTGCTTATAAACAGCCGATCCGCTCGGCGGGGGCTATTTTCGGCCACTTGGCTCGTGCGCACGGCCTCCCGGATGTGCCGGGCGGGTGCGCGAGCTCGCCGGCCGCTGGAAGTCGAATGAGGCGCCGCGACCACCTCCGCGGTGCTTATAAACAGCCGATCCGCTCGGCGGGGGCTATTTTCGGCCACTTGGCTCGTGCGCACGGCCTCCCGGATGTGCCGGGCGGGTGCGCGAGCTCGCCGGCCGCTGGAAGTCGAATGAGGCGCCGCGACCACTTCCGCGGTGCTTATAAACAGCCGATCCGCTCGGCGGGGGCTATTTTCGGCCACTTGGCTCGTGCGCACGGCCTCCCGGATGTGCCTGGCGGGTGCGCGATCTCGCCGGCCGCTGGAAGTCGAATGAGGCGCCGCGGCCACCTCCGCGGTGCTTATAAACAGCCGATCCGCTCGGCGGGGGCTATTTTCGGCCACTTGGCTCGTGCGCACGGCCTCCCGGATGTGCCGGGCGGGTGCGCGGGCTCGCCGGCCGCTGGAAGTCGAATGAGGCGCCGCGACCACCTCCGTGGTGCTTATAAACAGCCGATCCGCTCGGCGGGGGCTATTTTCGGCCACTTGGCTCGTGCGCACGGCCTCCCGGATGTGCCGGGCGGGTGCGCGAGCTCGCCGGCCGCTGGAAGTCGAATGAGGCGCCGCGACCACCTCCGCGGTGCTTATAAACAGCCGATCCGCTCGGCGGGGGCTATTTTCGGCCACTTGGCTCGTGCGCACGGCCTCCCGGATGTGCCGGGCGGGTGCGCGAGCTTGCCGGCCGCTGGAAGTCGAATGAGGCGCCGCGACCACCTCCGCGGTGCTTATAAACAGCCGATCATCTCGGCGGGGGCTATTTTCGGCCACTTGGCTCGTGCGCACGGCCTCCCGGATGTGCCGGGCGGGTGCGCGAGCTCGCCGGCCGCTGGAAGTCGAATGAGGCGCCGCGACCACCTCCGCGGTGCTTATAAACAGCCGATCCGCTCGGCGGGGGCTATTTTCGGCCACTTTGCTCGTGCGCACGGCCTCCCGGATGTGCCGGGCGGGTGCGCGGGCTCGCCGGCCGCTGGAAGTCGAATGAGGCGCCGCGACCACCTCCGCGGTGCTTATAAACAGCCGATCCGCTCGGCGGGGGCTATTTTCGGCCA
Organism: Syngnathus scovelli; assembly: GCF_024217435.2. Classification (NCBI taxonomy): domain Eukaryota; kingdom Metazoa; phylum Chordata; class Actinopteri; order Syngnathiformes; family Syngnathidae; genus Syngnathus; species Syngnathus scovelli. Next base: position 271,354 of record NC_090850.1, read on the forward strand.
CTTGGCTCGTGCGCACGGCCTCCCGGATGTGCCGGGCGGGTGCGCGAGCTCGCCGGCCGCTGGAAGTCGAATGAGGCGCCGCGACCACCTCCGCGGTGCTTATAAACAGCCGATCCGCTCGGCGGGGGCTATTTTCGGCCACTTGGCTCGTGCGCACGGCCTCCCGGATGTGCCGGGCGGGTGCGCGAGCTCGCCGGCCGCTGGAAGTCGAATGAGGCGCCCGACGACCTCCGCGGTGCTTATAAACAGCCGATCCGCTTGGCGGGGGCTATTTTCGGCCACTTGGCTCGTGCGCACGGCCTCCCGGATGTGCCGGGCAGGTGCGCGAGCTTGCCGGCCGCTGGAAGTCGAATGAGGCGCCGCGACCACCTCCTCGGTGCTTATAAACAGCCGATCCGCTCGGCGGGGGCTATTTTCGGCCACTTGGCTCGTGTGCACGGCCTCCCGGATGTGCCGGGCGGGTGCGCGAGCTCGCCGGCCGCTGGAAGTCCAATGAGGCGCCGCGATCTCCTCCGCGGTGCTTATAAAGTGCCGATCCGCTCGGCTTGGAGCTATTTCCGGCCTCCCGTTGGTGCCGGGCGGCGTGCGCGAGCTCGCCGGCCGCGATCTCCTCCGCGGTGCTTATAAACAGCAGCATGCGCACGGCCTCCCAGAATTTGAACACATTTCGTCAATAAATTTCGCATATTGAATTTTGAAGTTTAATATAATGCAACAATTGAGCTCGACTTATACAAAGGATATATCATAAAATCGTAAATTTCCGTCGAATTTTAGGGGGTCGACTTATACACCGAGTCGACCTGTACACCGGCAAATACGGTAAATACGATTAAATAAAATGATACGACTGGCATAAAAACAAATATAAACCACATAAAAATAAAAGTCACCATTACGTTGAATTATTGGGAGCACCGAGCTTGTTTCTCAGAAACGAGCCGGTCCCATCCAGGCGTAATCGGAGACAATGAAACCCGAAGTGGTTAAGGTTTGTCTTTTAATGCAGGATGCTTGGTCTCCATGTGCCGAAGCAGTTTTGAAGGCTTCATTGGCTCGCTCGCTAGTTTCAGGGGCGATTGTGTCTATAAAATGCAAAATGTTGGGTCACCTCACGGCTTACGGCCATACTACCCTGAGAACGCCCGATCTCGTCCGATCTCGGAAGCTAAGCAGGGTCGGGCCTGGTTACTACTTGGATGGGAGACCGCCTGGGAATACCAGGTGCTGTAAGCTTTTTCTTTTTCTTATGTGCACTTCAATCGTTTAAGAAGCTATTTTTTACAACACCCATCACGAATGGCATCCGGAAACAGCAAGCCTAATTTAAACTCCGACATTGAAACTATAACACGAGTTTGAAAGCTATATTATGTGGTGACATCCACAGCATTGTAGTTAAATTTTTTACCGCTAGAGAGCAGACTATGTACAGTGAGCATGGCTCCCTGTGAACTCAAAGCAGCAGGCTTGACTTGTAAAAGAACCCAACACAACACTTCCATGAAGTGTTTTTAAACTTTTCAAGGCATTTATTTTGATTCAGCAAAATGCAGGTCGCAACGGCAAATTCGTGCTACCGCATAAAAAGCTGTCAATAACTTTTCATGATAGCCATGTTTCCAGAAAACACCAAAAGCCTTGGAAGAAAGCCTGTTTCGGCCCTGGTTGTAAAAAAAACAAAAAAAAAACAAAAGGGAAGGGTGACCGTCCGGGAATACCAGGTGCTGAAAGCCTTTTTTTTTTTTTTTTTCCCACGTCAATTGTGAAAGGAAACTTTTACCACAGCCATCAAGTCCCGCCGCTGCTTGGCATGGTTTCAGGGGCGATTGTGTCTATAAAATGAAAAATTCTGAGCGGTCTCACGGCTTACGGCAATACTACCCTGAGAGCGCCCGCTCTCGTCCGATCTCGGGGGCTAAGCAGGGTCGGGCCTGGTTAGTACTTGGATGGGAGACCGCCTGGGAATACCATTTACCGTAAGCTTTTTTTTTTTTTTTTTTTTTTCTTATGTGCACTTCAATCGTTTAAGCCAAGAACTTTTTACAGCACCCATCACGAATGGCATTCGGAAACTGCAAGCCTAGTTTGAACTCCGACACTGAAACTACAACACGAGTTTAAAACCTACATTGTGTGGCGACAGCCATAGCATTGCAGTTCACGTTTTTACCGCTAGAGGACAGACTATGTACAGTGAATAAAGAGCATGGCTCCCTGTGAACTCAAAGCAGCAGTCTTTACTTGTAAAAGAACCCAGCACAACACATTGCGCTTCCATGTAGTGTTTTTACCTTTTTCATGACATTTATTTTGATACAGCCAAATGCAGGTTTTGTGCACTTCACTTTTCCGTTGGGCATTCGCGTAGAACCCTATTCCAGTTACGGCCAGATTCTTTTATACTAGTGGTCCCCAAACTTTCTTGCGCCACGGACCGGCTACGCGTCAGAAATATTTTTGCGGACCTGCCTCTATATATATAAATAAACAATAAATCTATATAAATAAATACTACATTTATAATAAATATATATAAATAGGATTAAATAAAATGATACGACTGGCATAAAAACAAATATAAACCACATAAAAATAAAAGTCACCATTACGTTGAATTATTGGGAGCACCGAGCTTGTTTCTCAGAAACGAGCCGGTCCCATCCAGGCGTAATCGGAGACAATGAAACCCGAAGTGGTTAAGGTTTGTCTTTTAATGCAGGATGCTTGGTCTCCATGTGCCGAAGCAGTTTTGAAGGCTTCATTGGCTCGCTCGCTAGTTTCAGGGGCGATTGTGTCTATAAAATGCAAAATGTTGGGTCACCTCACGGCTTACGGCCATACTACCCTGAGAACGCCCGATCTCGTCCGATCTCGGAAGCTAAGCAGGGTCGGGCCTGGTTACTACTTGGATGGGAGACCGCCTGGGAATACCAGGTGTTGAAGCTTTTTCTTTTTCTTATGTGCACTTCAATCGTTTAAGAAGCTATTTTTTACAACACCCATCACGAATGGCATCCGGAAACAGCAAGCCTAATTTAAACTCCGACATTGAAACTATAACACGAGTTTGAAAGCTATATTATGTGGTGACATCCACAGCATTGTAGTTAAATTTTTTACCGCTAGAGAGCAGACTATGTACAGTGAGCATGGCTCCCTGTGAACTCAAAGCAGCAGGCTTGACTTGTAAAAGAACCCAACACAACACTTCCATGAAGTGTTTTTAAACTTTTCAAGGCATTTATTTTGATTCAGCAAAATGCAGGTCGCAACGGCAAATTCGTGCTACCGCATAAAAAGCTGTCAATAACTTTTCATGATAGCCATGTTTCCAGAAAACACCAAAAGCCTTGGAAGAAAGCCTGTTTCGGCCCTGGTTGTAAAAAAAACAAAAAAAAACAAAAGGGAAGGGTGACCGTCCGGGAATACCAGGTGCTGAAAGCCTTTTTTTTTTTTTTTTTCCCACGTCAATTGTGAAAGGAAACTTTTACCACAGCCATCAAGTCCCGCCGCTGCTTGGCATGGTTTCAGGGGCGATTGTGTCTATAAAATGAAAAATTCTGAGCGGTCTCACGGCTTACGGCAATACTACCCTGAGAGCGCCCGCTCTCGTCCGATCTCGGAGGCTAAGCAGGGTCGGGCCT
>NC_090850.1:280000-485000 GCF_024217435.2 Syngnathus scovelli
ACATGCCAAATCGAGACTCACTTATTAATTATATAACAAAGGCGACCGGATAGGTAAAGTGCAATCAAAAACAAGCATACAATAAGCACAAACACGTGTTCAAGGTCAAAAATGATCTTTATTAAGCCCTAATTAGTCCTGGCCAGCATGGCGGGTGCGGCCGCAACGGGCAGGATGCTCTGGAGCTGGTTGTGGGGTGCGAGCCAGGATGGTAGGACCGTGCCTTTGTTCCTCTCCTTCGGGGGAGGAACTCATTACCTAATCCTAACTCGCCTGTGCCACCTCCAGTGGCCCCCCCCCCACGTTTCCGGTTTCCATCGAGCTCCTGTTACGTCTGTGTGCTGTCCCCTAAACTGGTCCTATCCCAGCCCTAATCCTAACCTATCCCCCATCCTAACCCTAACCATAACCCTAACCCTAACCCTAATCCTAACCCTAACCCTAACCCTAACCCTAACCCTAACCTGACCCCATTTCCCGATAAGACAAAAACGTCAACCTGCAAGTTAAAATTTGAAAATAAACAAGTCAAAATTTGAACGTAAACACAAATTTGAATAATAATTGCAAATAAGCACTATTTGAGACCAAAAGGCAGTTAAAAGTAAATACTTACCTCAAATAAAATCACAATACTCACCCAAAACAAAAAAATGTGCATACCTATCAAATTTGAATGTAAACAATTGCAAATAAGCATTATTTGGGACAAAAAAAAGCAAAAAAAGCAGTTAAAAGTAAATACTTACCCAAAACAAAAATATACTTACCTAATCCGGAGATCACAAATCCACGCCCAATCGGTGCCTGCAAGAAAACAAGTTACTATGCTAAAGAAACAAGCGCAAATCTTTGGCTCCGCCCACTTGGAGGAGTGTATATAAGCACCGTTCGGAGCAGGAGCTCTCAGTCTCGATGCGGCCGTGGAGGAGGAAGCAGCTCCCCATGTGATGAAACTAAACTAAATTTAGATGCAATTCCTGTGTGCCAGACCTGAAGAAGGCACAAAAGATGCCGAAACGTTGTCGATGGCCACACAGATGAACAAAATTTAGCGCAAAATGACGCCGGTACAAAACCAAATGGAAACAAATAGTAATTTACCCACGCTCTACCCAGATAGGAGAGCGCATGGATGCCGCACAGAGCAAGATGCTCTCGCTCCACCCAGATAGGGGAGTCGATGAATTAGGTGCGAGGTACGAATATTTAGTTGAACGCAAGCGCAGCTGTCAATCTTACATGCCAAATCGAGACTCAGTTATTAATTATATAACAAAGGCGACCGGATAGGTAAAGTGCAATCAAAAACAAGCATACAATAAGCACAAACACGTGTTCAAGGTCAAAAATGATCTTTATTAAGCCCTAATTAGTCCTGGACAGCATGGCGGGTGCGGCCGCAACGGGCAGGATGCTCTGGAGCTGGTTGTGGGGTGCGGGCCAGGATGGTAGGACCGTGCCTTTGTTCCTCTCCTTCGGGGGAGGAACTCTTTACCTAACCCTAACCCTAACCCTAACCCTAACCCCTAACCCTAACCCTAACCCCTAACCCTAACCCTAACCCTAAACCCTAAACCCTAAACCCTAACCCTAACCCTGACCCTGACCCTGACCCTGACCCTAACCCTAACCCTAACACAAAAATATGAACAAAAGTCACCAAATGTTTTCAATAATATAATTACAAATTTGCAAAAACCCAATACACATATATAATCCACCTACCTATGTATTATTTACCTGTAGTTTGAACAGCAATCCGAGATCCTAGACCACGTCTACTTGAAAAACAAAATACATCAAAAACATTAAAAAAAACAATTAAAAAACATTAAAAAACAAAAAACAAAATTAGTATGTTTACATTATTCTACAATACCAATTCCAAGTTGACCAAATTATAATTATTTTGTTTAAACCCAATATGAAGGCTAGTTTAATTATGAAAATTAATTGGAAAATGCAAATATAAGCTAAAACACGTTACATTTCTAAAACGAAATTTCGAAAAACAAAAAAGATTTAAAACTTCAACCGAGCTGAGGGTATAAAAGGAATCCGCAAGGCAAAGAGCCTTTAGTGCGAATTTGGACTGCAAGCAAGACACATTGTTGCACCTTACAAAACAAAAATAGTTTTTCATATAATACATGTGTGCCAGACCTGATGAAGGCTTGAGATAGCCGAAACGTTGTCAGGGCACACATTGCATATTGGCCAGAATAAATCAAAAAAGAAACTTTATTTTTTTAAAAAAACAACTTTATTAAATATATAACAAAGGCAAATTCTAGATCCACAGCCATGGATCAGGGTTGGACGACGGTCCACTATGGCCGACGTCACCGCGTTGCCCGCCGGAAACGTGAGCTGGGGGCTGATTGGAATCCCGGATGGATGGACCGTGCTTTTGCCTTTCCCTCCTCCAGGAGGGGGGCTCCCACCATAATCCTAACCAGCCTGTGCCTCCTCCGGATCCCTCCAGACCTCCTGGCTCTAGGTTCGATTCCTATGCGACAGTAGTTCGCCAAGGCCGCAGGCAACCGCGTCAGGACCAACGTGGTCCCCCTCCAGCTGCAACCCGGACCTCCAAGTGGAGACCAGCAGAGGCCGGATTTGGTCGCTTATAACTTGATTAAGGTCTACCACCACCTGAACAATGTAGACCCCCAGCAGTGGGCTACACAACCTCGGATGATCACCAGGATGGAGGAGGTGTTGTCCACAATGATCAAGCCGGCATTCCTAGATAGCGGGGTTGTGCGGGACATTGTGGACAATGCCAAGACCTGGGGCAAGACCACCTGCCAGATCCTCAAACGTCATTACGAGTCCCACCTACCGTTCTGCCGGTCCGACATGGAATTTGCACTCCAAGACAACAATCTAGAATGGGAGGCTGCTTTCCAAGTGGCGGTTGGTTGGGCCAAGCGAAATTTTCCACGCCTACTACCAGACACAATTTCGGAGGTTGAGAACGAGATTTTGGACTTTCTGGAAGACTTGCCGCGCTCCGATCCCAACCCTGACCCCCACCCTACTCCTAGCCCCAGTCCTATTCTCGCCCCCAACCCTAACCCCAACCCTAACCCTATCCCAAACCCTAACCTGGAGCTGCGGTTTCCCGCTCCCACTCCGCTCCCACAGCGACCTAGACTCACACCTGTCGCCAAAAAGAAGACCCAAGATTCGGAGCCAGGGGAAGTGGTTGAGATCCAAACCCAAAAATTGACAGTGTCCCTACGCCCGCAGAGGAAGATCGCAGTGGTGGCCAGTAAGCCCAGCCACTTCCCTCCCCACCAGGACCGCCCAAGAGCGGTGTCTACACAAGGGAGTCGGGCTTTGTCCCCTAACCCCAATCCTAACCCTGCCCTCAACCCTAACCCCAACCCTGACCCTACCCCCAACCCTAAACCTAACCCCAACCCTAACCCCAACCCATACCCCAATCCCAGTCCCTATCTACGTCCCACCAGGAACAGAACTTCCAAACAGTAGGACAATTAACATAATTAGGACAAATTGGTTTTATTTTATTTAGACCCACTTACATCTAATACCTACCTGGATACTTACCTCCAATTGGAACCACGCGTCTGGTCCCCGGACCACGCCCACCTGAAAAAAAGCAGAAAAAATTGACAAAACGGAATAACACAATGTTTTCAATAACATAATTACAAATTTGCAAAAACCCAATACACATATATAATCCACCTACCTATGTATTATTTACCTGTAGTTTGAACAGCAATCCGAGATCCTAGACCACGTCTACTTGAAAAACAAAATACATCAAAAAACATTAAAAAAAACAATTAAAAAACATTAAAAAACAAAAAACAAAATTAGTATGTTTACATTATTCTACAATAACAATTCCAAGTTGATCAAATTATAATTATTTTGTTTAAACCCAATATGAAGGCTAGTTTAATTATGAAAATTAATTGGAAAATGCAAATATAAGCTAAAACACGTTACATTTCTAAAACGAAATTTCGAAAAACAAAAAAGATTTAAAACTTCAACCGAGCTGAGGGTATAAAAGGAATCCGCAAGGCAAAGAGCCTTTAGTGCGAATTTGGACTGCAAGCAAGACACATTGCTGCACCTTACAAAACAAAAATACTTTTTCATATAATACATGTGCCAGACCTGATGAAGGCTTGAGATAGCCGAAACGTTGTCAGGGCACACATTGCATATTGGCCAGAATAAATCAAAAAAGAAACTTTATTTTTTAAAAAAAAAACAACTTTATTAAATATATAACAAAGGCAAATTCTAGATCCACAGCCATGGATCAGGGTTGGACGATGGTCCACTATGGCCGACGCCACCGCGTTGCCCGCCGGAACCGTGAGCTGGGGGCTGATTGGAATCCCGGATGGATGGACCGTGCTTTTGCCTTTCCCTCCTCCAGGAGGGGGGGCTCCCACCATAATCCTAACCAGCCTGTGCCTCCTCCGGATCCCTCCAGACCTCCTGGCTCTAGGTTCGATTCCTATGCGACAGTAGTTCGCCAAGGCCGCAGGCAACCGCGTCAGGACCAACGTGGTCCCCCTCCAGCTGCAACCCGGACCTCCAAGTGGAGACCAGCAGAGGCCGGATTTGGTCGCCTGATCCGCAAAATCTATAACTTGATTAAGGTCTACCACCACCTGAACAATGTAGACCCCCAGCAGTGGGCTACACAACCTCGGATGATCACCAGGATGGAGGAGGTGTTGTCCACAATGATCAAGCCGGCATTCCTAGATAGCGGGGTTGTGCGGGACATTGTGGACAATGCCAAGACCTGGGGCAAGACCACCTGCCAGATCCTCAAACGTCATTACGAGTCCCACCTACCGTTCTGCCGGTCCGACATGGAATTTGCACTCCAAGACAACAATCTAGAATGGGAGGCTGCTTTCCAAGTGGCGGTTGGTTGGGCCAAGCGAAATTTTCCACGCCTACTACCAGACACAATTTCGGAGGTTGAGAACGAGATTTTGGACTTTCTGGAAGACTTGCCGCGCTCCGATCCCAACCCTGACCCCCACCCTACTCCTAGCCCCAGTCCTATTCTCGCCCCCAACCCTAACCCCAACCCTAACCCTATCCCAAACCCTAACCTGGAGCTGCGGTTTCCCGCTCCCACTCCGCTCCCACAGCGACCTAGACTCACACCTGTCGCCAAAAAGAAGACCCAAGATTCGGAGCCAGGGGAAGTGGTTGAGATCCAAACCCAAAAATTGACAGTGTCCCTACGCCCGCAGAGGAAGATCGCAGTGGTGGCCAGTAAGCCCAGCCACTTCCCTCCCCACCAGGACCACCCAAGAGGGGTGTCTACACAAGGGAGTCGGGCTTTGTCCCCTAACCCCAATCCTAACCCTGCCCTCAACCCTAACCCCAACCCTGACCCTACCCCCAACCCTAAACCTAACCCCAACCCTAACCCCAACCCCAACCCATACCCCAATCCCAGTCCCTATCTACGTCCCACCAGGAACAGAACTTCCAAACAGTAGGACAATTAACATAATTAGGACAAATTGGTTTTATTTTATTTAGACCCACTTACATCTAATACCTACCTGGATACTTACCTCCAATTGGAACCACGCGTCTGGTCCCCGGACCACGCCCACCTGAAAAAAAGCAGAAAAAATTGACAAAACGGAATAACACAAAAATATGAACAAAAGTCACCAAATGTTTTCAATAATATAATTACAAATTTGCAAAAAACCAATACACATATATAATCCACCTACCTATGTATTATTTACCTGTAGTTTGAACAGCAATCTGAGATCCTAGACCACGTCTACTTGAAAAACAAAATACATCAAAAACATTAAAAAAAACAATTAAAAAACATTAAAAAACAAAAAACAAAATTAGTATGTTTACATTATTCTACAATACCAATTCCAAGTTGACCAAATTATAATTATTTTGTTTAAACCCAATATGAAGGCTAGTTTAATTATGAAAATTAATTGGAAAATGCAAATATAAGCTAAAACACGTTACATTTCTAAAACGAAATTTCGAAAAACAAAAAAGATTTAAAACTTCAACCGAGCTGAGGGTATAAAAGGAATCCGCAAGGCAAAGAGCCTTTAGTGCGAATTTGGACTGCAAGCAAGACACATTGTTGCACCTTACAAAACAAAAATAGTTTTTCATATAATACATGTGTGCCAGACCTGATGAAGGCTTGAGATAGCCGAAACGTTGTCAGGGCACACATTGCATATTGGCCAGAATAAATCAAAAAAGAAACTTTATTTTTTTAAAAAAACAACTTTATTAAATATATAACAAAGGCAAATTCTAGATCCACAGCCATGGATCAGGGTTGGACGACGGTCCACTATGGCCGACGTCACCGCGTTGCCCGCCGGAACCGTGAGCTGGGGGCTGATTGGAATCCCGGATGGATGGACCGTGCTTTTGCCTTTCCCTCCTCCAGGAGGGGGGGCTCCCACCATAACCCTAACCCTAACCCTAACCCTAACCCTAACCTGGAGCTGCGGTTTCCCGCTCCCACTCCGCTCCCACAGCGACCTAGACTCACACCTGTCGCCAAAAAGAAGACCCAAGATTCGGAGCCAGGGGAAGTGGTTGAGATCCAAACCCAAAAATTGACAGTGTCCCTACGCCCGCAGAGGAAGATCGCAGTGGTGGCCAGTAAGCCCAGCCACTTCCCTCCCCACCAGGACCGCCCAAGAGGGGTGTCTACACAAGGGAGTCGGGCTTTGTCCCCTAACCCCAATCCTAACCCTGCCCTCAACCCTAACCCTAACCCCAACCCTGACCCTACCCCCAACCCTAAACCTAACCCCAACCCTAACCCCAACCCCAACCCATACCCCAATCCCAGTCCCTATCTACGTCCCACCAGGAACAGAACTTCCAAACAGTAGGACAATTAACATAATTAGGACAAATTGGTTTTATTTTATTTAGACCCACTTACATCTAATACCTACCTGGATACTTACCTCCAATTGGAACCACGCGTCTGGTCCCCGGACCACGCCCACCTGAAAAAAAGCAGAAAAAATTGACAAAACGGAATAACACAAAAATATGAACAAAAGTCACCAAATGTTTTCAATAACATAATTACAAATTTGCAAAAACCCAATACACATATATAATCCACCTACCTATGTATTATTTACCTGTAGTTTGAACAGCAATCCGAGATCCTAGACCACGTCTACTTGAAAAACAAAATACATCAAAAAACATTAAAAAAAACAATTAAAAAACATTAAAAAACAAAAAACAAAATTAGTATGTTTACATTATTCTACAATAACAATTCCAAGTTGATCAAATTATAATTATTTTGTTTAAACCCAATATGAAGGCTAGTTTAATTATGAAAATTAATTGGAAAATGCAAATATAAGCTAAAACACGTTACATTTCTAAAACGAAATTTCGAAAAACAAAAAAGATTTAAAACTTCAACCGAGCTGAGGGTATAAAAGGAATCCGCAAGGCAAAGAGCCTTTAGTGCGAATTTGGACTGCAAGCAAGACACATTGCTGCACCTTACAAAACAAAAATACTTTTTCATATAATACATGTGCCAGACCTGATGAAGGCTTGAGATAGCCGAAACGTTGTCAGGGCACACATTGCATATTGGCCAGAATAAATCAAAAAAGAAACTTTATTTTTAAAAAAAAAAACAACTTTATTAAATATATAACAAAGGCAAATTCTAGATCCACAGCCATGGATCAGGGTTGGACGATGGTCCACTATGGCCGACGCCACCGCGTTGCCCGCCGGAACCGTGAGCTGGGGGCTGATTGGAATCCCGGATGGATGGACCGTGCTTTTGCCTTTCCCTCCTCCAGGAGGGGGGGCTCCCACCATAATCCTAACCCTAACCCTAACCCTAACCCCTAACCCCTAACCCTAACCCTAACCCTAACCTTAACCCTAAACCCTAAACCCTAACCCTAACCCTAACCCTAACCCCTAACCCTAACCCCTAACCCTAAACCTAACCCTAACACCATGCCGAACAACACCATGCCGCACTGAACAACACCATGCCGCACTGAACAACACCATCCCGCACTGAACAACACCATCCCGCACTGAACAACACCATCCCGCACTGAACAACACCATGCCGCACTGAACAACACCATGCCGCACTGAACAACACCATCCCGCACTGAACAACACCATCCCGCACTGAACAACACCATCCCGCACTGAAAAACACCATCCCGCACTGAACAACACCATCCCGCACTGAACAACACCATGCGGCACTGAACAACACCATGCGGCACTGAACAACACCATGCCGCACTGAACAACACCATGCCGCACTGAACTACACCATGCCGCACTGAACTACACCATGCCGCACTGAACAACACAATGCCGCACTGAACAACACAATGCCGCACTGAACAACACCATGCCGCACTGAACAACACCATGCCGCACTGAACAACACCATGCCGCACTGAATAACACCATCCCGCACTGAACAACACCATGCCGCACTGAACAACATTATGCCCCACTGAACAACAATATACCGCACTGAACAACATTATGCCGCACTGAACAACATTATGCCGCACTGAACAACACCATGCCGCACTGAACAACATTATGCCGCACTGAACAACATTATGCCGCACTGAACACCATGCCGCACTGAACAACACCATCCCGCACTGAACAACACCATGCCTCACTGAACAACACCATGCCGCACTGAACAACACCATGCCGCACTGAACAACACTATGCCGCACTGAACAACACCATGCCGCACTGAACAACACCATCCCGCACTGAACAACACCATGCCGCACTGAACAACATTATGCCGCACTGAACAACATTATGCCGCACTGAACAACATTATGCCGCACTGAACAACATTATGCCGCACTGAACAACATTATGCCGCACTGAACAACATCATGTCGCACTGAACAACACCATGCCGCACTGAACAACACCATGCCGCACTGAAAAACACCATGCCCCACTGAACAACATTACGCCGCACTGAACAATATTACGCCGCACTGAACAACACCATGCCGCACTGAACAACACCATGCCGCACTGAACAACACCATGCCGCACTGAACAACACCATGCCGCACTGAACAACACCATGCCGCACTGAACAATACCATCCCGCACTGAACAACACCATGCCGCACTGAACAACACCATGCCGCACTGAACAACACCATGCCGCACTGAATAACACCATGCCGCAGTGAACAACACCATGCCACACTGAACAACAACATGCCGCACCGAACAACAACATGCCGCACTGAACAACACGCCGCCGCACTGAACAACACTACGCCGCACAGAACAACACGACGCCGCACAGAATAACACAATACCGCACAGAACAACACCATGCCGCACAAACAGTTTTAGATAATATTACGTCGCAGTCATGCGACGCGGACATGACGTCAATAGGCGGAACTCACGGCAAAATTATAATCCGTGGGCGTGGCTTGCAACAGGAAGTAGGAAAGCGGCAATGCTGGCAAACAAGACACAGCGGTTAGTAACACGACGACTAACAAGACAAATATTTTTGTTTTCAGCTTGCAACTTGACCGTCTAGAGCGTACAAGGTAATTACAACTCATTGTTTTGAAAAATATGTTTTTTTTTGTAGCCCTGAAAAGCGAGGGAGTGTGGCATTTGGGAGGAACGTCGAACTCGGCGTCTGCTTCCAGCCACAGACGCCAAATTTCGACGATTATTTCGACTGGTCAACGTTTGTAAATTATTGCGTTGATTAAAAACTTTATTTAACTCTACTCTTAACTTTGCCGTTTCAGATATGCGGGTATTACACCGCGGAAATGACGTCAATAGGCTGAACTCTCCCCAAAATTCAAATCTGTGGGCGCAATGGCCTTGAGCGAGACAACGGATACAAACACGACGATTATCAACAGAAATATCTTTATTTTCTGCTTGCAAGTGGACCGTCTAGAGCGTACACGGTAAGTACAACTCATTGTGTTTAAAAAGATTTACGTTTGTGTAGTTTGCGTTGCGTTGTATCTGTGAATGTTGGTTGAGGCTAAATGTTAATGTTTAATTTCCTTCCTTTAGGTTCCACGGTGTTTGTTGGCTGTATGTTTTCCACTGCAAGAAGAAGCTCGTATCATTGACCAGCAGGAGCTACAATGGTGAGTACCCCTTTCGTCGTCCATTTATGTTAAACACTTCCTATTTCATGTCTAACAGTACTCGATTTAACAAATAACCATAAATAAATACAGTGTGGGCAGTCAAGTTAACATATGTGATTATCCTGCCTAATATGTTTATCACAAATATGTCACTAATATGTTTATTTGTTTATCACAACACCTTTGGACCTTCAGCAATCGATTATTTCCCTTCATCTACATAGAGACAGAACGATGGTGTCTTAAACATCTCATTCATTTCACCAAATAACTTCACGCAGGTGGATAACGGCCGTCTCGGTCACGCTATGTTGCGTGATGCAGTTTTGAAGAACCAAATGCATTTATTCAATGAATAAGTCAAGCTAGATCTATGTTTATGATGTTGTACGTTACGGTACCGATTGAAGTTGAGTCCGAAGCCAGTGGAAAACAGCGCTGCGTTTGTGCTCTCCAGGTACAAATGTTGTGATCTCTGACTGACGACCGGGCGAGACTCGAGTAAGAGATGTCCAAACGAGCTCCGGCAGGGCGGGTCAAGGCGGAGCGAACGGACGCCTTTCAGGCCGCCAATGACGAGCTGAGAGCCAAACTGATGGACGTCCAGTTAGAACTTCAGCAGGAGAAGAACAAGGTGAAAACCTCAACAGACAGACACTGCCTTCCTCCCTGCCTGCTTCCCTGCCTGCCTCCCTGCCTGCCTCCCTGCCTGCCTCCCTGCCTGCCTGCCTCCCTGCTTGCCTCCCTCCCGCCCTCCCTCCCTCCCTCCCTCCCTCCCAGTTTCCCCGATGTAGATTTGACATGCGTGTGCCATGACTGTGTCAGCCTACGTCAACAAATGCACCGAGGACGTCAGCACCACTAAGAATATCATCACCCGGGGCAACCAACGACCCTGGATGACTGAGGAGGTACGTCAAACGCTACGAGCGCGGAACTCTGCCTTCAAGTCTGGCGACAAGGAGACACTGAGGACAGCGAGAGCCAACTTGAACCGTGCCATCAGGGTAGCGAAGCGAGACCACAGTCGAAAAATTCAGGATCGTTTCCACGACGCCAACAACACCAGGAGTATGTGGCAAGGCATACGGGCGATTACAGACTACAACTCACCCTCCCCCCCCGGTGGGTGAAGTTGATGCTGACTTTCTAAATGGTCTAAATAACTTCTTTGGGAGGTTCGAGGCACTAAACGGCACTCCAGCAGTTAAAACTGTCCCCCATCAGGAAGAGGAGGTACTCTGCCTTGACTCCGCCGATGTGTTGAAGACCCTGAGGAGAGTCAACCCCCGTAAGGCCCCTGGCCCCGACAACATTCCTGGGCGTGTGTTCAGGGAATGTGCAAGTCAGCTGGCTGGGGTCATCACAGACATTTTTAACACCTCGCTGGGCCAAGCCACAGTGCCAGCGTGCTTTAAGACTGCCTCCATCATTCCGGTGCCGAAGAAACCTCAAATCACCTCATTTAATGATTACCGGCCTGTTGCACTGACTCCGGTCATGATGAAGTGCTTCGAAAGGCTGCTTAAAGATCACATCGTTTCCAGACTCCCCCCATTATTTGACCCGTTCCAGTTTGCCGACCGGCAAAACCGCTCCACAGATGTCTTTTATTGGGAGCCAAAGCCACGATTCCGTTCAAACCGATGCAAAAGGAATGGATACGTTCTGGCCCGCGTGTTGTGCGTCTTTCGCATCCCGCACTTCATGCTTGCAGCTTAAGCGACTGAGAGAAACAGAAAGCCAGTTTCTGCCACTCCTGTACAAAAACAAACGCCTGAGCAGGAAGAATGAAGAACTCTCACTGGTGCTGTGTCGCCTTGAAAACAAAGTGCGCTTTGTCACCCAGGAGAACGAGGAGATGGCAAGCTTGGTAGGTCGACGCGGACAACGGCGGCGTGCCAACGGAGTCCACTGCATTTGTGTTCCACAGAGAAGGCCTAGTTCGCTCAATGACCTGGAGCGCGGTTGCGGCCAGCAGGACGGTGAAATGGAGTTCCTTCAAGTTGTGGAGCAGCGGCACATCATCGACGACTTGTCCAAGGTCTTCAGGCAGGTGACTCGGTGCACGTACGGCAGCGCCGCGCTCGCTCGCTGTCGCCAGGAAACCTTTTCCGTCCAAAGCTTGGCCGGCGGCCGCCATCCAAAAAATTGGCCCCTTAAATTCCGACCTTTCAAGCAGGAGCATTGTGCGCACGCGTTTGAACACGCTTTAGACTTGTTTTGCCGTTTTCAGCAGCTCAAAGCTCCCGTTTTGTCAGCGCCTTTGCCACTCGCTGTGCGCTGAAAACGACGGACTCGCCCGGCTGCTCAGCCCGTCAACCATGAGCCGCGAGCGCGACGTCATTGTCCGTAGGCAGCTAGTGGCAAAATGCACCCTGTTAGAGTTGCGCTCGCTCCAACTTATTTTGCAAGAACCACACGGGAGACAAGTAAGTTCTTTTGGACACCTGCAGGTGGAGAGTCCATCCGTTGTACGAATGAAGTCTGACTCTCGGCTCCTGCACGAGCATTTTTATTAAGAGAAACAGGGTGGGTGTAAGAGTGGATTGAATAGAGAAAGCCCTTGACCTCTAGTCAAAACATAGCAAGGGATGTTTTACGACTTTGTGTAGGAAGGGATAAGCGATAGGGATAAATAAGGGATAAATAATATTATTTATTACAGGTTGCAGTCAAAGTCAAAGCAACATAATCATACGATAAAGATAATCTGGAAAACCCTGACACACCCTGTAGTTGTCACTTTTGGAAAAGACGAGCGTCCCTCCAATCATCGCCGGTGACGGGTTTTTCAGGCTCTGGAGACAGGAGCTCATGTCAGAAATGTCATCGTGAGTCGCGTTTGTTTCTGCGCCGGAGCCGTTCGTTCCCTTTGCATCCAAAGAATCTCAAAGGCGGATTATTTGTGTCGACAGGAGAGAGATTTGCTGCTATGATACCGACGTCGAGAATCTCTGAGGAGGAACAAAGCGTGAGGTCCTGCAAGGTGAGTCTGTTTGTTTGCGGCTGCTTGGTGTTGCGCAAGATGAAATGGCCTTTTTCTCGCTATCGTTCCTCTCGTCGATTCATCGTGAGGTGTCGCTTCAGTTTGTTCAGAGAGATGTTTGCTTCCGCGCCCGCAGGTCATCGAAACATTTTACGGCTACGACGAAGACGTGTTGGTGGACTCGGACGGATCGTCCTTGTCTTTTCACACCGACAGAACCCCCGACACGGAACCCGAAGAGGTAGCCCGCCATTTCTGCCAGCGTATTGGCGCCAAACATTCCTCTTCAGCCTGGAATCGGACTCGTCTTTGCGTCGCGGGTGCTTTGTCGCCGGTCTGACTGATTCTGGTACTAGTGCTGTGTTGCATTGGTGTGTGCATGAGGAGGCGGAGCTTCGCTACCGCCAGCTGACGCAAGAATATCAAGCGCTGCAACGAGCCTACGCTCTGCTAGCCCAGACCAGCGGAGAGGACTACGACGCCGAGAAGGAGATCAAGGTGGCGCCCCTTACCGCAACCCCCGACCGGGTCGCAGCCTCCCCGTTCTCACCCAGCCTCGGGTGTTCTCTGGTCTGAAAGGAGGAGGAGGAGCCTCCCTCCTCCTCCTTTCAGACCAGAGAAAAGCTGATGGTAGTGTCAAACGCACCTCTTTCAATAAGGTGCCCCCGGCTTCCCGGTAACGGGTTTGTCTTAGCCGGGTTCGGAGATTCGTCCGTAATCTAACCACCCGAGTTAAATTAACTCCACCGGAATCAATCTAATTTCTGTACGACGCCAATCCCTCTCAAGTCACCCTAAGCTCGAGCCGAGTAACTCAATTCGAGGCAAGACTTCGAAGTGACCGCATCGTATTGATGGCTCCCCGCTAATGTTTGAAGTTCTTATTATGTTACGGATATTTTTAGATGTCTTTGTTAAGACCTCAGGGATTCGTTTGTATAGCGCACCCTAGCACTAGTTTTGCCGAAGTAAATGTTGATATGGGTCCGTTCTACTTGGTCGCTCAAGCAGCGAGCCGACCAACTTGTTTATTCGAAAGAGAATCGAATTAATAAAAGTGTGACAATAATAGCATTTAAGGAGAAAATTAATGCACTTTACGTTATTAATTCTAACTTCTTATATGTAGATCTAGCACTTAACTGTCGGAGTGCTTCACCCCACTTGATTGCTTTAAAAAGAATAACAACTTTCTTAAAACGAATAAAAATGTCTTACTCTATTTAGATTTGCCCAGTAATTAATTTGGAAGGCAAGTCTATTTTTCGATCGTGTCCTGTTTAACTTTTGACGCGGCCCGACAAAATTAAGAACTGGGCCGCGCCGACGGACAATCGAAATACTTTTATCCTTCACCAACTCAAATGATCTATTTTAACCATCGTCGTTATTTTATTTAGAGGAAGTACATTTTCAAACGAATTCACTTTTGACGAAATTCACTCTTCCCTTAAATATCTACGAAAGTTATTTAATTCTCTAACATGTTCGGAGTTACTTTTTACGCGGCCCGTCAAAAGGGGAAACGGGCCTGCGCCCTTCAAATAATTAAATTACTTTCAGTTCTACACCAAACCGATAATCCGATTCAAACACTTCCGTTAATTTATTCAGACGAAGCAAACTTTCAAACGGATTGAAATTCACTCGTGTCTCAAATAACTACGAAAGTTATTCAATTCTCTAAAATTGTCTGATGTTACTTTTATTTATTACGGTCCTATGTTATACCATAATAACCCCCCGCACATTAATCAAATTGTCAAATCAACCCTGAACCATCGATTGTACATTCAGTACAAATCAGCGCACAACAAAGTAGATGAATATACACAACACATTTATTGAAGAAACATGAAATAGAATTACAAATCTTAATCACTCCAGAAACCGAACAATTTCACCCACTGATACCCGTGTTAATAAAATCATTCAATCCCAGAACAATTCGATTGCAAAACACAGTTCATGAAAGAGGGAATCAATTTTTAGCCAAGCAAAGAAATCAAGAAGTAAAAATCACATTTGTGCTTCTCCAAACAATTTATGTCACGCCACTATTCTCATAGTGACGGGTCCCTTGATCGAATTGACTAACAATATTGCTTTAAGCTGTTACAGAATACATTTTTAGCCAAGCAAAGAAATCAAAAAGTAAAAATCACATTTGTGCGTCCATGCGTGACTCACAATCCGACACCGTGTTCCTGTTTTATTTCTATTTTAACTTGCTTAGCTTATTTTGGCCCCTTTTTTGGTCTCATGTTTTGGTCTGGCGCCATCTTTTGGACAAATTTGGAATTTCAGCTCTGCCAATTTATTCCTGTGAACAATCCATATTTTACCATTTGCACCATCTCTTCCCCCCATGTTACATGACAGTAGAAATGGGTCACTATCAAAGCAGAGTAGCAGATCTGGAGTCAGCGCTGAAGCAACAAGGACAGGTAAGCTTATCAATGAGCACACCTTTTTCTCAGACAAAATAGCTACATTCTTCAGTCACTCATTCGTCTGGCATTACTGGACCATCCCCCCCCCCCCCCCCCCCCCCCCCCCCCCCCTGAACGTGGCTGGGAAAATGCGGAGAAAAGCAAATGTCATTTTCCAGTCAACCAAAGAATTTGTGGATGAAAATGACACAACATTCCAAAGCTGTCCACGCGTTTGTCTCTTCTAGAATGTCAAGTGGGTGGAGGAGAAGCAGCTGCTGCGTCAGAGCAATCAGCAGTTGGCCGAAAAGGTGACGGAAAGAAAGGCGCTGGGCGGAGTCGCTTGGCGTCACACCCGTCCGGAAGCCCCGCAGGTGAGGTCTGACTGTCTTTTCAGGTCAGGCGGATGGAGGCGGAAGAAGCGCGTCTGAAAGAGCACATCCAGGATATCCGAGACCAAAACGAACTGCTTGAGTTCCGCATCCTGGAGCTGGAGGTGGGAAGACTCGCACAAGCGTGTTGAGGCCAGAGATGTGACGGACGGACGGACGGACGGACGGACGGATGCATGCCTCTGCCTTTCAGGAGAGGGAGTGGCGCTCCCCCGTCTTGAAGTTTCTGCAAGTCCGTTTCCCAGACGGCCTCAGCCCTTTGCAGATCTACTGCGAGGCCGACGGCGTGAGCGTACGTAAGGCGTCCCTCGCAACCCTAACCTTAACCTGAGGTCCCAGAACACCTTACATTGCTCCTTGCGCCTTTCCCCAGGACATCGTCATCAGTGATCTGATGAAGAAGCTGGACATCCTGGGCGATAACGCCGTAAGTGTATGTCGAACTCCTTATGTTCGCACTCCACGAGACTCGGCGGCTCAAATGTGACTTTTGGAAGGCTTTGCGCTGAAAGAAGCTTGTTGACGCTGTGCCTTTGGGCTCTTGCAGAATCTCACCAACGAGGAGCAGGTGGTCGTGATTCACGCCAGGACCCTTCCCACCCTAGCCGAGAAGGTAACGCGCACGTCCACGCACGCTCTCGCATTCTGCTTATGTGACAGCAGCCTTTCCTCAGTGGTTAGAATACATCAAAGTGACCAAGTCAGCACTTCAACAGAAGATGTTGGACATTGAAAGTGAGAAGGTAGACAGACACGCGACATCAGCCAAGGGGAACTCGGGGCAATGTGCCCCAACAATTCTGACCTTGAGCTGTGCTAGGATATGTTCTGCAACCAGAAGGGCTACCTGGATGAAGAGTTGGACTTCAGGAAGCGTTCCATGGACCAGGCTCATAAGGTAAGCCGCCCTCAAATCTCCCGCCGGACCACTGATGGACGAGGATTGCGGCCCAGAGGATCATGGAGCTGGAGGCCATGTTGTACGAGGCGCTACCGCAGCGGGACTGCCCCGCCACGGACGGCGAAAAAGCCAGCCACGCTGGCGTGAATGACGTGCTGACGGCGGATCAGAGACAAGAGCTTAGGAGCGCCGTGGACCAATGGAAGCGAGCCCTGATGTGGGAGTTGAGGGAGCGCGACGCTTGCATCCTCCAAGAGAGAATGGATCTGCTGCACAGCGCGCAACAGGTAAGGGCCCAAAGCCAGCCCGGCACTTACTTGCACGCTTACTGGCTTTTGAAGGCTACTTTCCATTTGTCCGTCCTAGAGGAACAAAGAGCTGAAAGAATTCATCGAAGCTCAGAAGAGACAAATCAAACAATTGGAGGAGAAGTTTCTGTTTCTCTTTCTAGTCTTCTCCTTGGCCTTCATTCTGTGGCCCTAACACCAGCTGGTGAGTGAGCTCCAGCGGCACCGCACTCGACACCTCCGATACACTGCCAGCCGGTCTCAGACGTTGGCAGACGCTCCGATGCCGACGTATACCCCCCGCCACGGTGACAGAGGCACCGCGTCACACCGGCGCTCATCCAATCAGAAGGCAGGAAAGGCAAATTCACATGCAGGGCACTCTTGAACCAGAAGAGAGCGCCACAAAAAACGGTTGTTGCCCCAAACGCGCACTAAAAAGGGTCAGAATAACAAGAGTCCCACCGGCCAGCCGGGGCCACCCGTCCATCCATTTCTTCAGGGGGGGAAAAAATTGGAGTCACCGGTGAGTACATTTTGCATTTAGCTCTGCTTTTCTGCTTCTGTCTTCAAGTGTGTGGCATCCTGCGACCAAAGATTCAGCCAACCCCAAAGCGGTTGACCTCAACGTCCCACCACCATTCCTACCAGAGCAGGTGACGTGATGCTTTGGACATCCTTCCGTCTCAGATGCCCAAAAGTACTCTTTGCCACATCTGCGGCAATACGGTGTCTTTTCAAAGGTGCAAATAAATCCAGCGTGGGCGGAACACGCACGTCTTCGGTTTTTCCCGCTTTGTTTGTGTGACAGCTGTTGTGAAAATTTTATACAAATAAAGTTGTATAGTACAGGTTTGGCCAAGCCGCAACTCCCGAACCGCATGCGGCTCTTTTATGTTCATATCAACATTTGTGTGTGTGTGTGTGTGTGTGTGTGTGTGGGGGGGGGGGTTGTGCGTGTTGGCTTCACTTGAGTTCAATTTAGTATTTTCGTCAAAAGCGCATGTGGTGAAATTCCACAAAGTAGGATGGGCAAACACATTCCAGTAAACTA
Organism: Syngnathus scovelli; assembly: GCF_024217435.2. Lineage (NCBI taxonomy): Eukaryota > Metazoa > Chordata > Actinopteri > Syngnathiformes > Syngnathidae > Syngnathus > Syngnathus scovelli. Next base: position 298,282 of record NC_090850.1, read on the forward strand.
TTAGTGTCAATTGGGCTCTCGAAATGGCAGGGAAAAGATGCACAGCAAAACGAAAATATGTAGATGAACACAGGACGTTTTTATCAGAGTGGGAAAGTTTCTATTTTTTGTTGAACGTGATGGCAAACCATTCTGCCTGATACGTCAGACCTCAGCGCATTTCAAAGATTCAAATCTTCAGCGCCATGCACTTCAGCTCACTCCATGCTAACATTGATCAGGCGTCGAACCCGCAACATCATGCTTAAGAGGTGGACATGCTAACCAGTGCGCCATTATGTCAACGCATAACAACTGTAAATCTACTAAACAAAACAGCGGTTGCTATATGACATCTGCCGCGTGTGGTCACGTGACAGACGTCACGTGATGGGCAGAACTTCCGCCGGAATTCAAATCCGCGGGGAGAGTTAACTTGTTTAAAAGGGAGTGGGCAGAAGAATTATTTAATTTATTTAAATCTATTTGGAGTGTGCGCCATTATGTCAATGCATAACAACTGTAAGTCTACTAAACAAAACAGCGGTTGCTATATGACGTCTGCCACGTGACGCGGACGTGACGTCGACGCCTACTTTACATCCCACCGATCACAGGACCCCTCGGCTGCATAACCGCGCCCCCTTCCCAACCAATCGGATTTGCTATACGCGAAAACTACGCCAATGGGCGCAACTTCCGCCAAAATTTAAATCCGTGGGCGTGGCTCGCAACAGGAAGTAGGAAAATGGCGATGTTGACAAAGACACAGCGGATGGTAACATACGACTAACAAGAGAAATATTTTTATTTTCTGCTTGCAACTGGACCGTCCAGAGCGTACACGGTAAGTACAACTAATCGTTTTTAAAAAGAAGTACTTTTGTTGCCCTGAAAAGCGAGTGAGTGTGGCGTTTGGGGGGAACGTCAAATTTCGACGATTCTTTCTGGTCAACGGTTGTAAATGATTGCGTTGATTGAAAAAGAAAACTTGATGTAACTCTACTTTTAACTGCCGTTTCAGATAAGCGGGTATTACGTCGCAGTCATGTGCCGTGGATATGACGTAATTGGCTGAACTTCCACCAAAATTCAAATCTGTTGGCGCGATGGCCGTGAGCCACTGAGCAACGACGAATATCAACAGAAATATCTTTATTTTCTGCTTGCAACTGGACCGTCTACAGCGTACACGGTAAGTAACACTCATTGTGTTTAAAGAGATTTACGTTTGCGATAGCAACGTGTAGCTGAGGCGCTAGCAGAAGTGTAGCCGCGTTGCGTTGTACGTGTGAATATTGGTCCAGGCGAAATGTTAATGTTTAATTTCATTCCTTTAGGTTCCACGGTGTTTGTTGGCTGCAAGTTTTCCACTGCAAGAAGAGGCTCGTATCATTGACCAGGAGCGAGCTACAATGGTGAGTAGCCATAACATTTATGTTAAACACTTCCTATTTCATGTCTAACAGTACTTGATTTAACAAATAACCATAAATAAATACAGTGTGGGCACTGAAGTTAACATATGTGATTATACTGCCTAATCTGTCACCGAGTATATTGTTGCAAAGTAATATAAGATCCACAGTTGTAATTCAGAATAGTTTTCAAAAGAAGGCCATTAGAATTATATACAAGTCTGATTACCCTGAACATAACAACAAGCTATTAATTAAATCACAAATTCTTCAATTCAAAGATTTGGTAGATTATCAGAATAATAATGTCTAACAGTAATTGATTTAACACATCACGATAAGTAGATTGAGTGTGGGCACTCTCAAGTTAACATATGTGATTATACTGCCTAATCTGTTACAGAGTATGTTGTTGCCAAGTAATGTAGAATAGATCCAAAGTAGTAATCCAGAATAGTTTTGAAAAGGCCATTAGAATAATAAACAAATCTGATTACCTTGAACATAATAGTTAAGTGTTGAATATGTCCTATGAAGTCAAAATTGGGCACCATCATGTGGTGAAATTTGGAATTGCATCACATCCAATTTTGCCTGGGAACAAACAGATTAAATAAATCTTAGTCTTAAATAAGCCACTCCTTCTCAAACAAGTAAACTCTGCCCATTTTGCGCAGTAGATGTTCTGTTAATATCTAGTATTTATACAAAGTCATAATTTAAATTGCTTTCAACCTTAATTCATCGCTTCAACCAACATTACTCGCTCTTATTACCAACTTGTATCGATTTAACTAAGCGTTTAATACTTCCTATCAGGTCTCAAGTCAAGATTTGGCAAAATACAATTTCAGCAAATCCAATTTTGCCAGGCAACAAAAAGAGATTAAATAAACTAAATAAGTCTTCTTCCCATTAAATAAATCAGAAAAGTCTGTCTTGTAACCAGTCCTCTTCAAACAAGTAAAGTCTGCCCGTTTTGTGCCGTAGATTTTGTGTCTATGCCTAGTATTTATACAAAATCATAATTTAAACGACTTCATTCCTTCATTCACTTTGGAAATTTGGAATTGCAGCAAATCGAATTTTGCCAGGGAACAAAAATAGATCAATTAAACTAAATAAGTCTTCTTCCCATTAAATAAATTAAAAAAGTCTGTCTTGTAACCAGTCCTTTTCAAACAAGTCAAGTCTGCCCATTTTGTGCCGTAGATTTTGTGTTTATGCCTAGTATTTATACAAAATCATAATTTAAAGGATTTCATTCCTTCATTCACTTTGGAAATTTGGAATTGCAGCACATCAAATTTTGCCTGGGAAGAAAAGTAGATTAAATAAATTTAATAAGTCTTACTACTTCCCAATAAATAAATTAAATACGTCTTACTTGTTCCCACTCCTTTTCAAAAAAGTAGTTTAAAACGAGGGCCATTTACTCAACCTTTAACCTCAACCCCGCACGTCACATTGTGTTGTATCTGTGAATGTTGGTTGTGGCCAAATGATAGTTTTCTTTCATTCGTTTAGGTTCCAAGAAAACTTGATGTAACTCTACTTTTAACTGCCGTTTCAGATAAGCGGGTATTACGTCGCAGTCATGTGCCGCAGATATGACGTAATTGGCTGAACTTCCACCAAAATTCAAATCTGTTGGCGCGATGGCCGTGAGCCACTGAGCAACGACGAATATCAACAGAAACATCTTTATTTTCTGCTTGCAACTGGACCGTCTACAGCGTACACGGTAAGTAACACTCATTGTGTTTAAAGAGATTTACGTTTGTAATAGCAACGTGTAGCTGAGGCGCTAGCAGAAGTGTAGCCGCGTTGCGTTGTACGTGTGAATATTGGTCCAGGCGAAATGTTAATGTTTAATTTCATTCCTTTAGGTTCCACGGTGTTTGTTGGCTGCAAGTTTTCCACTGCAAGAAGAGGCTCGTATCATTGACCAGGAGCGAGCTACAATGGTGAGTAGCCATAACATTTATGTTAAACACTTCCTATTTCATGTCTAACAGTACTTGATTTAACAAATAACCATACATAAATACAGTGTGGGCACTGAAGTTAACATATGTGATTATACTGCCTAATCTGTCACCGAGTATATTGTTGCAAAGTAATATAAGATCCAAAGTTGTAATTCAGAATAGTTTTCAAAAGAAGGCCATTAGAATTATATACAAGTCTGATTACCCTGAACATAACAACAAGCTATTAATTAAATCACAAATTCTTCAATTCAAAGATTTGGTAGATTATCAGACAAATAATGTCTAACAGTAATTGATTTAACACATCACGCACGATAAGTAGATTGAGTGTGGGCACTCTCAAGTTAACATATGTGATTATACTGCCTAATCTGTTACAGAGTATGTTGTTGCCAAGTAATGTAGAATAGATCCAAAGTAGTAATCCAGAATAGTTTTGAAAAGGCCATTAGAATAATAAACAAATCTGATTACCTTGAACATAATAACAAGCTAAGTGTTGAATATGTCCTATGAAGTCAAAATTTGGCACCATCATGCGGTGAAATTTGGACTTGCATCACATCCAATTTTGCCTGGGAACAAACAGATTAAATAAATCTTAGTCTTAAATAAGCCACTCCTTCTCAAACAAGTAAACTCTGCCCATTTTGCGCAGTAGATGTTCTGTTAATATCTAGTATTTATACAAAGTCATAATTTAAATTGCTTTCAACCTTAATTCATCGCTTCAACCAACATTACTCGCTCTTATTACCAACTTGTATCGATTTAACTAAGCGTTTAATACTTCCTATCAGGTCTCAAGTCAAGATTTGGCAAAATACAATTTCAGCAAATCCAATTTTGCCAGGCAACAAAAAGAGATTAAATAAACTAAATAAGTCTTCTTCCCATTAAATAAATCAGAAAAGTCTGTCTTGTAACCAGTCCTCTTCAAACAAGTAAAGTCTGCCCGTTTTGTGCCGTAGATTTTGTGTCTATGCCTAGTATTTATACAAAATCATAATTTAAACGACTTCATTCCTTCATTCACTTTGGAAATTTGGAATTGCAGCAAATCGAATTTTGCCAGGGAACAAAAATAGATCAATTAAACTAAATAAGTCTTCTTCCCATTAAATAAATTAAAAAAGTCTGTCTTGTAACCAGTCCTTTTCAAACAAGTCAAGTCTGCCCATTTTGTGCCGTAGATTTTGTGTTTATGCCTAGTATTTATACAAAATCATAATTTAAAGGATTTCATTCCTTCATTCACTTTGGAAATTTGGAATTGCAGCACATCAAATTTTGCCTGGGAAGAAAAGTAGATTAAATAAATTTAATAAGTCTTACTACTTCCCAATAAATAAATTAAATACGTCTTACTTGTTCCCACTCCTTTTCAAAAAAGTAGTTTAAAACGAGGGCCATTTACTCAACCTTTAACCTCAACCCCGCACGTCACATTGTGTTGTATCTGTGAATGTTGGTTGTGGCCAAATGATAGTTTTCTTTCATTCGTTTAGGTTCCACGGTGTTTGTTGGCTATATGTTTTCCACTGTCAGAAGGATGAAAATACAAAGTACAACGCTTGGACGTGGGCGACGACGTCACCGGTGAGTCCTTCCTTCCTATTTATTTACCTTCTAGGTGCTAGAGGCTAAGTGTTAGAAGCTAAGTGTTAGAGGCAACACAATACGAACAACACAACGCAATACGAACAACTCAACACAATATGAACAACTCAACTCAATATGAACAACACAACAAAATACGAACAACACAACACAATACCAACAACACAATACGAACAACACAACACATTACGAACAACACAACACAATACGAACAACACAACGATACCGCACTGAACAACACGATACCGCACTGAACAACACGATACCGCACTGAACAACACGATACCGCACTGAACAACACGATACCGCACTGAACAACACGATACCGCACTGAACAACACCATGCCGCACTGAACAACACCATGCCGCACTGAACAACACCATGCAGCACCGAACAACACCATGCCGCACCGAACAACACCATGCCGGACCGAACAACACCATCCCGCATTGAACAACACCATGCCGCACTGAACAACACCATGCCGCACTGAACAACACCATGCCGCACTGAACAACACCATGCCGCACTGAACAACACCATGCCGCACTGAACAACATTATGCCGCACTGAACAACATTATGCCGCACTGAACAACACCATGCCGCACTGAACAACATTATGCCGCACTGAACAACACCATCCCGCACTGAACAACACCATCCCGCACTGAACAACACCATGCCGCACTGAACAACACCATGCCGCACTGAACTACACCATGCCGCACTGAACTACACCATGCCGCACTGAACAACACCATGCCGCACTGAACTACACCATGCCGCACTGAACAACACCATGCCGCACTGAACAACACCATGCCGCACTGAACAACACCATGCCGCACTGAACAACACCATGCCGCACTGGACAACACCATGCCGCACTGAACAACACCATGCCGCACTGAACAACACCATGCCGCACTGAACAACACCATCCCGCACTGAACAACACCATCCCGCACTGAACAACACCATGCCGAACTGAACAACACCATGCCGCACTGAACAACACCATGCCGCACTGAACAACACCATGCCGCACTGAACAACACCATGCCGCACTGAACAACACCATGCCGCACTGAACTACACCATGCCGCACTGAACTACACCATGCCGCACTGAACAACACCATGCCGCACTGAACTACACCATGCCGCACTGAACAACACCATGCCGCACTGAACAACACCATGCCGCACTGAACAACACCATGCCGCACTGAACAACACCATGCCGCACTGAACAACACCATGCCGCACTGAACAACACCATGCCGCACTGAACAACACCATGCCGCACTGAACAACACCATCCCGCACTGAACAACACCATGCAGCACTGAACAACATTATGCCGCACTGAACAACATTATGCCGCACTGAACAACATTATGCCGCACTGAACAACACCATGCCGCACTGAACAACATTATGCCGCACTGAACAACATTATGCCGCACTGAACACCATGCCGCACTGAACAACACCATCCCGCACTGAACAACACCATCCCGCACTGAACAACACCATGCCGCACTGAACAACACCATGCCGCACTGAACAACACCATGCCGCACTGAACAACACCATGCCGCACTGAACAACACCATGCCGCACTGAACAACACCATGCCGCACTGAACAACACCATGCCGCACTGAACAACACCATGCCGCACTGAACAACACCATGCCGCACTGAACAACACCATGCCGCACTGAACAACACCATCCCGCACTGAACAACACCATGCCGAACTGAACAACATTATGCCGCACTGAACAACACCATGCCGCACTGAACAACACCATGCCGCACTGAACAACACCATGCCGCACTGAACAACATTATGCCGCACTGAACAACATTATGCCGCACTGAACAACACCATGCCGCACTGAACAACATTATGCCGCACTGAACAACATTATGCCGCACTGAACACCATGCCGCACTGAACAACACCATCCCGCACTGAACAACACCATCCCGCACTGAACAACACCATGCCGCACTGAACAACACCATGCCGCACTGAACAACACCATGCCGCACTGAACAACACCATGCCGCACTGAACAACACCATGCCGCACTGAACAACACCATGCCGCACTGAACAACACCATCCCGCACTGAACAACATTATGCCGCACTGAACAACATTATGCCGCACTGAACAACATTATGCCGCACTGAAAAACACCATGCCGCACTGAACAACACCATGCCGCACTGAACAACACCATGCCGCACTGAACAACACCATGCCGCACTGAACAACACCATGCCGCACTGAACAACACCATGCCGCACTGAACAACACCATGCCGCACTGAACAACACCATGCCGCACTGAACAACACCATGCCGCACTGAACAGCACCATGCCGCACTGAACAACACCATGCCGCACTGAACAACACCATGCCGCACTGAACAACACCATCCCGCACTGAACAACACCATCCCGCACTGAACAACACCATGCCGCACTGAACAACACCATGCCGCACTGAACAACACCATGCCGCACTGAACTACACCATTCCGCACTGAACAACACCACGCTGCACTGAACAACACGACGCCGCACTGAACAACACCATGCCGCACTGAACAACACCATGCCGCACTGAACAACACCATGCCGCACTGAACAACACCATGCCGCACTGAACAACACCATGCCGCACTGAACAACACCATGCCGCACTGAACAACACCATCCCGCACTGAACAACACCATGCCGCACTGAACAACACCATGCCGCACTGAACAACACCATGCCGCACTGAACAACGCCATGCCGCACTGAACAACACCATGCCGCACTGAACAACACCATGCCCCACTGAACAACACCATGCCGCACTGAACAACACCATGCCGCACTGAACAACACCATGCCGCACTGAACAACACCATGCCGCACTGAACAACACCATGCCGCACTGAACAACACCATGCCGCACTGAACAACACCATCCCGCACTGAACACCATCCCGCACTGAACAACACCATGCCGCACTGAACAACACCATGCCGAACAACACCATGCCGCACTGAACAACACCATGCCGCACTGAACAACACCATGCCGCACTGAACAACACCATCCCGCACTGAACAACACCATCCCGCACTGAACAACACCATGCCGCACTGAACAACACCATGCCGCACTGAACAACACCATGCCGCACTGAACAACACCATGCCGCACTGAACAACACCATGCCGCACTGAACAACACCATGCCGCACTGAACAACACCATGCCGCACTGAACAACACCATGCCAAACTGAACAACACCATCCCGCACTGAACAACACCATCCCGCACTGAACAACACCATCCCGCACTGAACAACACCATCCCGCACTGAACAACACCATCCCGCACTGAACAACACCATGCCGCACTGAACTACACCATGCCGCACTGAACTACACCATGCCGCACTGAACTACACCATGCCGCACTGAACAACACCATGCCGCACTGAACAACACAATGCCGCACTGAACAACACCATGCCGCACTGAACAACACCATGCCGCACTGAACAACACCATGCCGCACTGAACAACACCATGCCGCACTGAACAACACCATCCCGCACTGAACAACACCATGCCGCACTGAACAACATTATGACCCACTGAACAACATTATACCGCACTGAACAACATTATGCCGCACTGAACAACATTATGCCGCACTGAACAACACCATGCCGCACTGAACAACATTATGCCGCACTGAACAACATTATGCCGCACTGAACACCATGCCGCACTGAACAACACCATCCCGCACTGAACAACACCATGCCGCACTGAACAACACCATGCCGCACTGAACAACACCATGCCGCACTGAACAACACCATGCCGCACTGAACAACACCATGCCGCACTGAACAACACCATCCCGCACTGAACAACACCATGCCGCACTGAACAACATTATGCCGCACTGAACAACATTATGCCGCACTGAACAACATTATGCCGCACTGAACAACATTATGCCGCACTGAACAACATTATGCCGCACTGAACAACATCATGTCGCACTGAACAACACCATGCCGCACTGAACAACACCATGCCGCACTGAACAACACCATGCCCCACTGAACAACATTACGCCGCACTCAACAATATTATGCCGCACTGAACAACACCATGCCGCACTGAACAACACCATGCCGCACTGAACAACACCATGCCGCACTGAACAACACCATGCCGCACTGAACAACACCATGCCGCACTGAACAACACCATCCCGCACTGAACAACACCATGCCGCACTGAACAACACCATGCCGCACTGAACAACACCATGCCGCACTTAACAACACCATGCCGCACTTAACAACACCATGCCGCACTGAACAACACCATGCCGCACTGAACAACAACATGCCGCACTGAACAACAACATGCCGCACTGAACAACACGACGCCGCACAGAACAACACGACGCCGCACTTAATAACACAATACCGCACAGAACAACACCATGCCGCACAAACAGTTTTAGATAATATTACGTCGCAGTCATGCGACGCGGACATGACGTCAATAGGCGGAACTCACGGCAGAATTATAATCCGTGGGCGTGGCTTGCAACAGGAAGTAGGAAAGCGGCAATGCTGGCAAACAAGACACAGCGGTTAGTAACACGACGACTAACAAGACAAATATTTTTGTTTTCAGCTTGCAACTTGACCGTCTAGAGCGTACAAGGTAATTACAACTCATTGTTTTGAAAAATATGTTTTTTTGTAGCCCTGAAAAGCGAGGGAGTGTGGCATTTGGGAGGAACGTCGAACTCGGCGTCTGCTTCCAGCCACAGACGCCAAATTTCGACGATTATTTCGACTGGTCAACGTTTGTAAATTATTGCGTTGATTAAAAACTTTATTTAACTCTACTCTTAACTTTGCCGTTTCAGATATGCGGGTATTACACCGCGGAAATGACGTCAATAGGCTGAACTCTCGCCAAAATTCAAATCTGTGGGCGCAATGGCCTTGAGCGAGACAACGGATACAAACACGACGATTATCAACAGAAATATCTTTATTTTCTGCTTGCAAGTGGACCGTCTAGAGCGTACACGGTAAGTACAACTCATTGTGTTTAAAAAGATTTACGTTTGTGTAGTTTGCGTTGCGTTGTATCTGTGAATGTTGGTTGAGGCTAAATGTTAATGTTTAATTTCTCTTCCTTTAGGTTCCACGGTGTTTGTTGGCTGTATGTTTTCCACTGCAAGAAGAGGCTCGTATCATTGACCAGCAGGAGCTACAATGGTGAGTACCCCTTTCGTCGTCCATTTATGTTAAACACTTCCTATTTCATGTCTAACAGTACTCGATTTAACAAATAACCATAAATAAATACAGTGTGGGCAGTCAAGTTAACATATGTGATTATCCTGCCTAATATGTTTATCACAAATATGTCACTTATATGTTTATTTGTTTATCACAACACCTTTGGACCTTCAGCAATCGATTATTTCCCTTCATCTACATAGAGACAGAACGATGGTGTCTTAAACATCTCATTCATTTCACCAAATAACTTCACGCAGGTGGATAACGGCCGTCTCGGTCACGCTATGTTGCGTGATGCAGTTTTGAAGAACCAAATGCATTTATTCAATGAATAAGTCAAGCTAGATCTATGTTTATGATGTTGTACGTTACGGTACCGATTGAAGTTGAGTCCGAAGCCAGTGGAAAACAGCGCTGCGTTTGTGCTCTCCAGGTACAAATGTTGTGATCTCTGACTGACGACCGGGCGAGACTCGAGTAAGAGATGTCCAAACGAGCTCCGGCAGGGCGGGTCAAGGCGGAGCGAACGGACGCCTTTCAGGCCGCCAATGACGAGCTGAGAGCCAAACTGATGGACGTCCAGTTAGAACTTCAGCAGGAGAAGAACAAGGTGAAAACCTCAACAGACAGACACTGCCTTCCTCCCTGCCTGCTTCCCTGCCTGCCTCCCTGCCTGCCTCCCTGCCTGCCTCCCTGCCTGCCTGCCTCCCTGCTTGCCTCCCTCCCTCCCGCCCTCCCTCCCTCCCAGTTTCCCCGATGTAGATTTGACATGCGTGTGCCATGACTGTGTCAGCCTACGTCAACAAATGCACCGAGGACGTCAGCACCACTAAGAATATCATCACCCGGGGCAACCAACGACCCTGGATGACTGAGGAGGTACGTCAAACGCTACGAGCGCGGAACTCTGCCTTCAAGTCTGGCGACAAGGAGACACTGAGGACAGCGAGAGCCAACTTGAACCGTGCCATCAGGGTAGCGAAGCGAGACCACAGTCGAAAAATTCAGGATCGTTTCCACGACGCCAACAACACCAGGAGTATGTGGCAAGGCATACGGGCGATTACAGACTACAACTCACCCTCCCCCCCCGGTGGGTGAAGTTGATGCTGACTTTCTAAATGGTCTAAATAACTTCTTTGGGAGGTTCGAGGCACTAAACGGCACTCCAGCAGTTAAAACTGTCCCCCATCAGGAAGAGGAGGTACTCTGCCTTGACTCCGCCGATGTGTTGAAGACCCTGAGGAGAGTCAACCCCCGTAAGGCCCCTGGCCCCGACAACATTCCTGGGCGTGTGTTCAGGGAATGTGCAAGTCAGCTGGCTGGGGTCATCACAGACATTTTTAACACCTCGCTGGGCCAAGCCACAGTGCCAGCGTGCTTTAAGACTGCCTCCATCATTCCGGTGCCGAAGAAACCTCAAATCACCTCATTTAATGATTACCGGCCTGTTGCACTGACTCCGGTCATGATGAAGTGCTTCGAAAGGCTGCTTAAAGATCACATCGTTTCCAGACTCCCCCCATTATTTGACCCGTTCCAGTTTGCCGACCGGCAAAACCGCTCCACTCAGGACGCCATCTCCTCCGTTCTTCACCTGAGCCTGGCTCACCTGGAGGAAAAGAACACCCATGTTCGGATGCTGTTCCTGGACTTCAGCTCAGCGTTTAACACCATCATCCCACAGCATCTAGTAGGAAAATTGGAACACCTGGGCTTCAACACCCCCCTTCGCAACTGGCTGCTAGACTTCCTCACCAACAGACCTCAGTCAGTCCGGGTCGGACAGAACACCTCTGATGTCATCACCCTCAGCACAGGCTCCCCTCAGGGCTGCGTCCTGAGCCCCCTGCTGTTCACCCTGATGACACACGACTGCGTCCCCAGGTTCACCACCAATCACATCGTGAAGTTCGCAGACGACACAACGGTGGTGGGGCTCATCAGAGACAACAACGACCTGGACTACAGAGAGGAGGTGGAGCAGCTGGTGGGCTGGTGCAGAGACAACAGCCTGATCCTGAATGTGGAGAAGATGAAGGAGATCATCGTCGACTTCAGGAAAAACCAGCCTCACCACGCTCCACTGATCATCAACAGCTCAGCTGTGGAGGTGGTCAGCAGCACCAAATTCCTGGGGGTCCACATCACAGAAGACCTCACCTGGACTATGAACACTACGGCACTGATCAAGAGGGCACAGAAGCGCTTGTACTTCCTGCGGAGGATGAGGAGAGCCCACCTGCCCCCACCCATCATGAGGACGTTCTACAGGAGCACCATAGAGAGCATTCTGACAAGCTGACTCTCTGTGTGGTGTGGAGGCTGCACCGCCTCCGATTGGAAGAACGTGAGGAGAGTGGTGAGGACAGCAGAGAGGATCATAGGGGCTCCTCTTCCCTCCATTCAGGACATTTCATCTCAGCGCTGCATGTCCCGTGCCCGTAACATCATCAATGACCCATCACACCCCCACTATGGACTGTTCTCCCTGCTGCCCTCTGGGAAGAGGTTTCGCACAATCCGCTGCAGGTCCACCAGGTTCTGCAACAGCTTTTTCCCTGCTGTCATCAGACTGTTGAACACTAGAACTGTTGAGCTCTAAACTGAACTCTGCATCACACATTCACAGAACTGTACTTTATGACACTACGGACCTCTATCTTGCACTATCTCGCACTACCAACTTTACTGAACTTGTATAAACCCTTTAAATAGAAGTTTAATACATGGTTTAGCATTCCTCTGCACACTCTTGAATACTGTTTTGCCTACTTGCACTATTGCATAATTAGCACTGCTGCACTTTATACTTATTTGTAATATATATATACAGTATATGTGTATATATATATATTCATAGGATATGTTACTTCTATTCAACTGCAATATCACTACTTTGTTGTAAGCCGTGTGCAACGAAATTTCGTTTTGTATGCACCATGTGCAGACAAGATGACAATAAAGTTTGTCTAAGTCATGTCAGGTCAGCTGTCTGGAGAGAGAGAGAAGTCAGGACCTGCGGGCGGAGCACCACCGTGCCACCGCCGCCATGACGGAACTCAAAAGCAAACTCCATGAGGAGAAGCAGAAAGAGTTAGCCGTTACCAGGGAGACATTACTGCGGCAGCATGAAATGGAGCTGATGAGAGTGATCAAAATCAAAGATGGAGAGATCCAGCGACTGAATGCCTTGGTCCTCAGCCTGAGGGACGGCTCCATGGACAAGGTGATCCGCTCAATCCGTGTCTGACTATCCGCACGCCACGTCGGGCTCCGATGCGGCCGCTACCGTATTGTGTAGCTTGTCCCCAGTAAGCGTCGCGGCGCTCCGTTGCGGTCTCAACGGCCCGATGTGGCGCAATGTCTGCTCAGGTGAGGAGCGGGGGCGCTTTGCTGGCGGAAGTGGAGGAGACGCGGCGGTGTCGGGAGACCGAGCGGTGTCGCCTCCACCAGGAGCGCGGAAGAAGCCCTGGCAGCGGCCCAGCAGGCCTGGCAGTCCCGAGCGGCCGAGCTCCGATCGGCTCATCACCAGCATCGGGAGGAGCTGAGCCGAACCAAGAGAGACTGCGAGAGGGAGATCCGCCGACTGGTAGGACTGATCAGATGCGCGGTGCGTGGCTATGTTCCCAATTTCGTTGTATACCTGCAGTGCAATGACACCTAAGGCATTCTATTCTATTCTATTTCACAAGAAGAAAACGTCCGGTTGCTCGCTTCGCTTTTGTCACAGCAATGGTGTTCTAGTCGATTCAAGATAAAAATTGGCCGGTTGCTCTCTTTGTTTTTGTCACAATTCTGGCAAATGAGTTTGCCCGCCTGCCTAAACTACCCTGGAAGTGGGGTCAACGGCGCTACTAGCAATCCTCTTCATAGCGTAAGCCACCTCATCACACACTTGCAGTACGCATGACTTAGTTCGTTGCTGGAGGAAGGTAGCACAAAAACAGTTTTGAACTTTGAACGAGTGGTTGTGTGTGTGTGTTGCGGGGCGTTTTCAGTCTCAGGAGGATCGGGACACGCGAAGGTTTCATCTGAAAATCGCTGAGCTCAGCGCAGTCATCAGGAAACTGGAGGATCGAAACGCCCTGCTTTCTGAAGAGCGCAATGAACTGGTAATTTATTGACGGCACGCTTGAAGGTTTGCGCTACGTTTGATGCGCGCCATCCAGCGAGGCACCCATTGCGCTTGCTTATTAGTTGAGCGGCGCGGCGAGTCGGTTGCCTGGTAGATGTCTTTCATTGGGAGCCAAAGCCACGATTCCGTTCAAACCGATGCAAAAGGAATGGATACGTTCTGGCCCGCGTGTTGTGCGTCTTTCGCATCCCGCACTTCATGCTTGCAGCTTAAGCGACTGAGAGAAACAGAAAGCCACTTTCTGCCACTCCTGTACAAAAACAAACGCCTGAGCAGGAAGAATGAAGAACTCTCGCTGGTGCTGTGTCGCCTTGAAAACAAAGTGCGCTTTGTCACCCAGGAGAACGAGGAGATGGCAAGCTTGGTAAGTCGACGCGGACAACGGCGGCGTGCCAACAGAGTCCACTGCATTTGTGTTCCACAGAGAAGGCCTAGTTCGCTCAATGACCTGGAGCGCGGTTGCGGCCAGCAGGACGGTGAAATGGAGTTCCTTCAAGTTGTGGAGCAGCGGCACATCATCGACGACTTGTCCAAGGTCTTCAGGCAGGCGACTCGGTGCACGTACAGCAGCGCCGCGCTCGCTCGCTGTCGCCAGGAAACCTTTTCCGTCCAAAGCTTGGCCGGCGGCCGCCATCCAAAAAATTGGCCCCTTAAATTCCGACCTTTCAAGCAGGAGCATTGTGCGCACGCGTTTGAACACGCTTTAGACTTGTTTTGCCGTTTTCAGCAGCTCAAAGCTCCCGTTTTGTCAGCGCCTTTGCCACTCGCTGTGCGCTGAAAACGACGGACTCGCCCGGCTGCTCAGCCCGTCAACCATGAGCCGCGAGCGCGACGTCATTGTCCGTAGGCAGCTAGTGGCAAAATGCACCCTGTTAGAGTTGCGCTCGCTCCAACTTATTTTGCAAGAACCACACGGGAGACAAGTAAGTTCTTTTGGACACCTGCAGGTGGAGAGTCCATCCGTTGTACGAATGAAGTCTGACTCTCGGCTCCTGCACGAGCGTTTTTATTAAGAGAAACAGGGTGGGTGTAAGAGTGGATTGAATAGAGAAAGCCCTTGACCTCTAGTCAAAACATAGCAAGGGATGTTTTACGACTTTGTGTAGGAAGGGATAAGCGATAGGGATAAATAAGGGATAAATAATATTATTTATTACAGGTTGCAGTCAAAGTCAAAGCAACATAATCATACGATAAAGATAATCTGGAAAACCCTGACACACCCTGTAGTTGTCACTTTTGGAAAAGACTAGCGTCCCTCCAATCATCGCCGGTGATGGGTTTTTCAGGCTCTGGAGACAGGAGCTCATGTCAGAAATGTCATCGTGAGTCGCGTTTGTTTCTGCGCCGGAGCCGTTCGTTCCCTTTGCATCCAAAGAATCTCAAAGGCGGATTATTTGTGTCGACAGGAGAGAGATTTGCTGCTACGATACCGACGTCGAGAATCTCTGAGGAGGAACAAAGCGTGAGGTCCTGCAAGGTGAGTCTGTTTGTTTGCGGCTGCTTGGTGTTGCGCAAGATGAAATGGCCTTTTTCTCGCTATCGTTCCTCTCGTCGATTCATCGTGAGGTGTCGCTTCAGTTTGTTCAGAGAGATGTTTGCTTCCGCGCCCGCAGGTCATCGAAACATTTTACGGCTACGACGAAGACGTGTTGGTGGACTCGGACGGATCGTCCTTGTCTTTTCACACCGACAGAACCCCCGACACGGAACCCGAAGAGGTAGCCCGCCATTTCTGCCAGCGTATTGGCGCCAAACATTCGTCTTCAGCCTGGAATCGGACTCGTCTTTGCGTCGCGGGTGCTTTGTCGCCGGTCTGACTGATTCTGGTACTAGTGCTGTGTTGCATTGGTGTGTGCATGAGGAGGCGGAGCTTCGCTACCGCCAGCTGACGCAAGAATATCAAGCGCTGCAACGAGCCTACGCTCTGCTAGCCCAGACCAGCGGAGGGGACTACGACGCCGAGAAGGAGATCAAGGTGGCGCCCCTTCCCGCAACCCCCGGCCGGGTCGCAGCCTCCCCGTTCTCACCCAGCCTCGGGTGTTCTCTGGTCTGAAAGGAGGAGGAGGAGCCTCCCTCCTCCTCCTTTCAGACCAGAGAAAAGCTGATGGTAGTGTCAGACGCACCTCTTTCAATAAGGTGCCCCCGGCTTCCCGGTAACGGGTTTGTCTTAGCCGGGTTCGGAGATTCGTCCGTAATCTAACCACCTGAGTTAAATTAACTCCACCGGAATCAATCTAATTTCTGTACGACGCCAATCCCTCTCAAGTCACCCTAAGCTCGAGCCGAGTAACTCAATTCGAGGCAAGACTTTGAAGTGACCGCATCGTATTGATGGCTCCCCGCTAATGTTTGAAGTTCTTATTATGTTACGGATATTTTTAGATGTCTTTGTTAAGACCTCAGGGATTCGTTTGTATAGCGCACCCTAGCACTAGTTTTGCCGAAGTAAATGTTGATATGGGTCCGTTCTACTTGGTCGCTCAAGCAGCGAGCCGACCAACTTGTTTATTCGAAAGAGAATCGAATTAATAAAAGTGTGACAATAATAGCATTTAAGGAGAAAATTAATGCACTTTACGTTATTAATTCTAACTTCTTATATGTAGATCTAGCACTTAACTGTCGGAGTGCTTCACCCCACTTGATTGCTTAAAAAGAATAACAACTTTCTTAAAACGAATAAAAATGTCTTACTCTATTTAGATTTGCCCAGTAATTAATTTGGAAGGCAAGTCTATTTTTCGATCGTGTCCTGTTTAACTTTTGACGCGGCCCGACAAAATTAAGAACTGGGCCGCGCCCGACGGACAATCGAAATACTTTTATCCTTCACCAACTCAAATGATCTATTTTAACCATCGTCGTTATTTTATTTAGAGGAAGTAAATTTTCAAACGAATTCACTTTTGACGAAATTCACTCTTCCCTTAAATATCTACGAAAGTTATTTAATTCTCTAACATGTTCGGAGTTACTTTTTACGCGGCCCGTCAAAAGGGGAAACGGGCCTGCACCCTTCAAATAATTAAATTACTTTCAGTTCTACACCAAACCAATAATCCGATTCAAACACTTCCGTTAATTTATTCAGACGAAGCAAACTTTCAAACGGATTGAAATTCACTCGTGTCTCAAATAACTACGAAAGTTATTCAATTCTCTAAAATTGTCTGATGTTACTTTTATTTATTACGGTCCTATGTTATACCATAATAACCCCCCGCACATTAATCAAATTGTCAAATCAACCCTGAACCATCGATTGTACATTCAGTACAAATCAGCGCACAACAAAGTAGATGAATATACACAACACATTTATTGAAGAAACATGAAATAGAATTACAAATCTTAATCACTCCAGAAACCGAACAATTTCACCCACTGATACCCGTGTTAATAAAATCATTCAATCCCAGAACAATTCGATTGCAAAACACAGTTCATGAAAGAGGGAATCAATTTTTAGCCAAGCAAAGAAATCAAGAAGTAAAAATCACATTTGTGCTTCTCCAAACAATTTATGTCACGCCACTATTCTCATAGTGACGGGTCCCTTGATCGAATTGACTAACAATATTGCTTTAAGCTGTTACAGAATACATTTTTAGCCAAGCAAAGAAATCAAAAAGTAAAAATCACATTTGTGCGTCCATGCGTGACTCACAATCCGACACCGTGTTCCTGTTTTATTTCTATTTTAACTTGCTTAGCTTATTTTGGCCCCTTTTTTGGTCTCATGTTTTGGTCTGGCGCCATCTTTTGGACAAATTTGGAATTTCAGCTCTGCCAATTTATTCCTGTGAACAATCCATATTTTACCATTTGCACCATCTCTTCCCCCCATGTTACATGACAGTAGAAATGGGTCACTATCAAAGCAGAGTAGCAGATCTGGAGTCAGCGCTGAAGCAACAAGGACAGGTAAGCTTATCAATGAGCACACCTTTTTCTCAGACAAAATAGCTACATTCTTCAGTCACTCATTCGTCTGGCATTACTGGACCAACCCCCCCCCGAACGTGGCTGGGAAAATGCGGAGAAAAGCAAATGTCATTTTCCAGTCAACCAAAGAATTTGTGGATGAAAATGACACAACATTCCAAAGCTGTCCACGCGTTTGTCTCTTCTAGAATGTCAAGTGGGTGGAGGAGAAGCAGCTGCTGCGTCAGAGCAATCAGCAGTTGGCCGAAAAGGTGACGGAAAGAAAGGCGCTGGGCGGAGTCGCTTGGCGTCACACCCGTCCGGAAGCCCCGCAGGTGAGGTCTGACTGTCTTTTCAGGTCAGGCGGATGGAGGCGGAAGAAGCGCGTCTGAAAGAGCACATCCAGGATATCCGAGACCAAAACGAACTGCTTGAGTTCTGCATCCTGGAGCTGGAGGTGGGAAGACTCGCACAAGCGTGTTGAGGCCAGAGATGTGACGGACGGACGGACGGACGGACGGACGGATGCATGCCTCTGCCTTTCAGGAGAGGGAGTGGCGCTCCCCCGTCTTGAAGTTTCTGCAAGTCCGTTTCCCAGACGGCCTCAGCCCTTTGCAGATCTACTGCGAGGCCGACGGCGTGAGCGTACGTAAGGCGTCCCTCGCAACCCTAACCTTAACCTGAGGTCCCAGAACACCTTACATTGCTCCTTGCGCCTTTCCCCAGGACATCGTCATCAGTGATCTGATGAAGAAGCTGGACATCCTGGGCGATAACGCCGTAAGTGTATGTCGAACTCCTTATGTTCGCACTCCACGAGACTCGGCGGCTCAAATGTGACTTTTGGAAGGCTTTGCGCTGAAAGAAGCTTGTTGACGCTGTGCCTTTGGGCTCTTGCAGAATCTCACCAACGAGGAGCAGGTGGTCGTGATTCACGCCAGGACCCTTCCCACCCTAGCCGAGAAGGTAACGCGCACGTCCACGCACGCTCTCGCATTCTGCTTATGTGACAGCAGCCTTTCCTCAGTGGTTAGAATACATCAAAGTGACCAAGTCAGCACTTCAACAGAAGATGTTGGACATTGAAAGTGAGAAGGTAGACAGACACGCGACATCAGCCAAGGGGAACTCGGGGCAATGTGCCCCAACAATTCTGACCTTGAGCTGTGCTAGGATATGTTCTGCAACCAGAAGGGCTACCTGGATGAAGAGTTGGACTTCAGGAAGCGTTCCATGGACCAGGCTCATAAGGTAAGCCGCCCTCAAATCTCCCGCCGGACCACTGATGGACGAGGATTGCGGCCCAGAGGATCATGGAGCTGGAGGCCATGTTGTACGAGGCGCTACCGCAGCGGGACTGCCCCGCCACGGACGGCGAAAAAGCCAGCCACGCTGGCGTGAATGACGTGCTGACGGCGGATCAGAGACAAGAGCTTAGGAGCGCCGTGGACCAATGGAAGCGAGCCCTGATGTGGGAGTTGAGGGAGCGCGACGCTTGCATCCTCCAAGAGAGAATGGATCTGCTGCACAGCGCGCAACAGGTAAGGGCCCAAAGCCAGCCCGGCACTTACTTGCACGCTTACTGGCTTTTGAAGGCTACTTTCCATTTGTCCGTCCTAGAGGAACGAAGAGCTGAAAGAATTCATCGAAGCTCAGAAGAGACAAATCAAACAATTGGAGGAGAAGTTTCTGTTTCTCTTTCTAGTCTTCTCCTTGGCCTTCATTCTGTGGCCCTAACACCAGCTGGTGAGTGAGCTCCAGCGGCACCGCACTCGACACCTCCGATACACTGCCAGCCGGTCTCAGACGTTGGCAGACGCTCCGATGCCGACGTATACCCCCCGCCACGGTGACAGAGGCACCGCGTCACACCGGCGCTCATCCAATCAGAAGGCAGGAAAGGCAAATTCACATGCAGGGCACTCTTGAACCAGAAGAGAGCGCCACAAAAAACGGTTGTTGCCCCAAACGCGCACTAAAAAGGGTCAGAATAACAAGAGTCCCACCGGCCAGCCGGGGCCACCCGTCCATCCATTTCTTCAGGGGGGGAAAAAATTGGAGTCATCGGTGAGTACATTTTGCATTTAGCTCCGCTTTTCTGCTTCTGTCTTCAAGTGTGTGGCATCCTGCGACCAAAGATTCAGCCAACCCCAAAGCGGTTGACCTCAACGTCCCACCACCATTCCTACCAGAGCAGGTGACGTGATGCTTTGGACATCCTTCCGTCTCAGATGCCCAAAAGTACTCTTTGCCACATCTGCGGCAATACGGTGTCTTTTCAAAGGTGCAAATAAATCCAGCGTGGGCGGAACACGCACGTCTTCGGTTTTTCCCGCTTTGTTTGTGTGACAGCTGTTGTGAAAATTTTATACAAATAAAGTTGTATAGTACAGGTTTGGCCAAGCCGCAACTCCCGAACCGCATGCGGCTCTTTTATGTTCATATCAACATTTGTGTGTGTGTGTGTGTGTGTGTGTGTGGGGGGGGGTTGTGCGTGTTGGCTTCACTTGAGTTCAATTTAGTATTTTCGTCAAAAGCGCATGTGGTGAAATTCCACAAAGTAGGATGGGCAAACACATTCCAGTAAACTATTAGTGTCAATTGGGCTCTCGAAATGGCAGGGAAAAGATGCACAGCAAAACGAAAATATGTAGATGAACACAGGACGTTTTTATCAGAGTGGGAAAGTTTCTATTTTTTGTTGAACGTGATGGCAAACCATTCTGCCTGATACGTCAGACCTCAGCGCATTTCAAAGATTCAAATCTTCAGCGCCATGCACTTCAGCTCACTCCATGCTAACATTGATCAGGCGTCGAACCCGCAACATCATGCTTAAGAGGTGGACATGCTAACCAGTGCGCCATTATGTCAACGCATAACAACTGTAAATCTACTAAACAAAACAGCGGTTGCTATATGACATCTGCCGCGTGTGGTCACGTGACAGACGTCACGTGATGGGCAGAACTTCCGCCGGAATTCAAATCCGCGGGGAGAGTTAACTTGTTTAAAAGGGAGTGGGCAGAAGAATTATTTAATTTATTTAAATCTATTTGGAGTGTGCGCCATTATGTCAATGCATAACAACTGTAAGTCTACTAAACAAAACAGCGGTTGCTATATGACGTCTGCCACGTGACGCGGACGTGACGTCGACGCCTACTTTACATCCCACCGATCACAGGACCCCTCGGCTGCATAACCGCGCCCCCTTCCCAACCAATCGGATTTGCTATACGCGAAAACTACGCCAATGGGCGCAACTTCCGCCAAAATTTAAATCCGTGGGCGTGGCTCGCAACAGGAAGTAGGAAAATGGCGATGTTGACAAAGACACAGCGGATGGTAACATACGACTAACAAGAGAAATATTTTTATTTTCTGCTTGCAACTGGACCGTCCAGAGCGTACACGGTAAGTACAACTAATCGTTTTTAAAAAGAAGTACTTTTGTTGCCCTGAAAAGCGAGTGAGTGTGGCGTTTGGGGGGAACGTCAAATTTCGACGATTCTTTCTGGTCAACGGTTGTAAATGATTGCGTTGATTGAAAAAGAAAACTTGATGTAACTCTACTTTTAACTGCCGTTTCAGATAAGCGGGTATTACGTCGCAGTCATGTGCCGTGGATATGACGTAATTGGCTGAACTTCCACCAAAATTCAAATCTGTTGGCGCGATGGCCGTGAGCCACTGAGCAACGACGAATATCAACAGAAATATCTTTATTTTCTGCTTGCAACTGGACCGTCTACAGCGTACACGGTAAGTAACACTCATTGTGTTTAAAGAGATTTACGTTTGCGATAGCAACGTGTAGCTGAGGCGCTAGCAGAAGTGTAGCCGCGTTGCGTTGTACGTGTGAATATTGGTCCAGGCGAAATGTTAATGTTTAATTTCATTCCTTTAGGTTCCACGGTGTTTGTTGGCTGCAAGTTTTCCACTGCAAGAAGAGGCTCGTATCATTGACCAGGAGCGAGCTACAATGGTGAGTAGCCATAACATTTATGTTAAACACTTCCTATTTCATGTCTAACAGTACTTGATTTAACAAATAACCATAAATAAATACAGTGTGGGCACTGAAGTTAACATATGTGATTATACTGCCTAATCTGTCACCGAGTATATTGTTGCAAAGTAATATAAGATCCACAGTTGTAATTCAGAATAGTTTTCAAAAGAAGGCCATTAGAATTATATACAAGTCTGATTACCCTGAACATAACAACAAGCTATTAATTAAATCACAAATTCTTCAATTCAAAGATTTGGTAGATTATCAGAATAATAATGTCTAACAGTAATTGATTTAACACATCACGATAAGTAGATTGAGTGTGGGCACTCTCAAGTTAACATATGTGATTATACTGCCTAATCTGTTACAGAGTATGTTGTTGCCAAGTAATGTAGAATAGATCCAAAGTAGTAATCCAGAATAGTTTTGAAAAGGCCATTAGAATAATAAACAAATCTGATTACCTTGAACATAATAGTTAAGTGTTGAATATGTCCTATGAAGTCAAAATTGGGCACCATCATGTGGTGAAATTTGGAATTGCATCACATCCAATTTTGCCTGGGAACAAACAGATTAAATAAATCTTAGTCTTAAATAAGCCACTCCTTCTCAAACAAGTAAACTCTGCCCATTTTGCGCAGTAGATGTTCTGTTAATATCTAGTATTTATACAAAGTCATAATTTAAATTGCTTTCAACCTTAATTCATCGCTTCAACCAACATTACTCGCTCTTATTACCAACTTGTATCGATTTAACTAAGCGTTTAATACTTCCTATCAGGTCTCAAGTCAAGATTTGGCAAAATACAATTTCAGCAAATCCAATTTTGCCAGGCAACAAAAAGAGATTAAATAAACTAAATAAGTCTTCTTCCCATTAAATAAATCAGAAAAGTCTGTCTTGTAACCAGTCCTCTTCAAACAAGTAAAGTCTGCCCGTTTTGTGCCGTAGATTTTGTGTCTATGCCTAGTATTTATACAAAATCATAATTTAAACGACTTCATTCCTTCATTCACTTTGGAAATTTGGAATTGCAGCAAATCGAATTTTGCCAGGGAACAAAAATAGATCAATTAAACTAAATAAGTCTTCTTCCCATTAAATAAATTAAAAAAGTCTGTCTTGTAACCAGTCCTTTTCAAACAAGTCAAGTCTGCCCATTTTGTGCCGTAGATTTTGTGTTTATGCCTAGTATTTATACAAAATCATAATTTAAAGGATTTCATTCCTTCATTCACTTTGGAAATTTGGAATTGCAGCACATCAAATTTTGCCTGGGAAGAAAAGTAGATTAAATAAATTTAATAAGTCTTACTACTTCCCAATAAATAAATTAAATACGTCTTACTTGTTCCCACTCCTTTTCAAAAAAGTAGTTTAAAACGAGGGCCATTTACTCAACCTTTAACCTCAACCCCGCACATCACATTGTGTTGTATCTGTGAATGTTGGTTGTGGCCAAATGATAGTTTTCTTTCATTCGTTTAGGTTCCAAGAAAACTTGATGTAACTCTACTTTTAACTGCCGTTTCAGATAAGCGGGTATTACGTCGCAGTCATGTGCCGCAGATATGAGGTAATTGGTGGAACTTCCACCAAAATTCAAATCTGTTGGCGCGATGGCCGTGAGCCACTGAGCAACGACGAATATCAACAGAAACATCTTTATTTTCTGCTTGCAACTGGACCGTCTACAGCGTACACGGTAAGTAACACTCATTGTGTTTAAAGAGATTTACGTTTGTAATAGCAACGTATAGCTGAGGCGCTAGCAGAAGTGTAGCCGCGTTGCGTTGTACGTGTGAATATTCGTCCAGGCGAAATGTTAATGTTTAATTTCATTCCTTTAGGTTTCACGGTGTTTGTTGGCTGCAAGTTTTCCACTGCAAGAAGAGGCTCGTATCATTGACCAGGAGCGAGCTACAATGGTGAGTAGCCATAACATTTATGTTAAACACTTCCTATTTGATGTCTAACAGTACTTGATTTAACAAATAACCATACATAAATACAGTGTGGGCACTGAAGTTAACATATGTGATTATACTGCCTAATCTGTCACCGAGTATATTGTTGCAAAGTAATATAAGATCCAAAGTTATAATTCAGAATAGTTTTCAAAAGAAGGCCATTAGAATTATATACAAGTCTGATTACCCTGAACATAACAACAAGCTATTAATTAAATCACAAATTCTTCAATTCAAAGATTTGGTAGATTATCAGACAAATAATGTCTAACAGTAATTGATTTAACACATCACGATAAGTAGATTGACTGTGGGCACTCTCAAGTTAACATATGTGATTATACTGCCTAATCTGTTACAGAGTAATGTACAAGTAATGTAGAATAGATCCAAAGTAGTAATCCAGAATAGTTTTGAAAAGGCCATTAGAATAATAAACAAATCTGATTACCTTGAACTAAGTGTTGAATATGTCCTATGAAGTCAAAATTTGGCACCATCATGTGGTGAAATTTGGAATTGCATCACATTTAATTTTGCCAGGGAACAAACAGATTAAATAAATCTTAGTCTTAAATAAGCCACTCCTTCTCAAACAAGTAAACTCTGCCCATTTTGCGCAGTAGATGTTCTGTTAATATCTAGTATTTATATAAAGTCATAATTTAAATTGCTTTTAACCTTCATTCATCGCTTCAACCAACATTACTCGCTCTTATTACCAACTTGTATCGATTTAACTGAGCGTTTAATACTTCCTATCAGGTCTCAAGTTAAGATTTGGCAAAATACAATTTCAGCAAATCCAATTTTGCCAGGCAACAAAAATAAATTAAATAAACTAAATAAGTCTTCTTCCCATTAAATAAATCAGAAAAGTCTGTCTTGTAACCAGTCCTCTTCAAACAAGTAAAGTCTGCCCGTTTTGTGCCGTAGATTTTGTGTCTATGCCTAGTATTTATACAAAATCATAATTTAAACGACTTCATTCCTTCATTCACTTTGGAAATTTGGAATTGCAGCAAATCGAATTTTGCCAGGGAACAAAAATAGATCAATTAAACTAAATAGTGTCTTCTTCCCATTAAATAAATTAAAAAAGTCTGTCTTGTAACCAGTCCTTTTCAAACAAGTAAAGTCTGCCCATTTTGTGCCGTAGATTTTGTGTTTATGCCTAGTATTTATACAAAATCATAATTTAAAGGATTTCATTCCTTCATTCACTTTGGAAATTTGGAATTGCAGCACATCAAATTTTGCCTGGGAAGAAAAGTAGATTAAATAAATTTAATAAGTCTTACTACTTCCCAATAAATAAATTAAATACGTCTTACTTGTTCCCACTCCTTTTCAAAAAAGTAGTTTAAAACGAGGGCCATTTACTCAACCTTTAACCTCAACCCCGCACGTCACATTGTGTTGTATCTGTGAATGTTGGTTGTGGCCAAATGATAGTTTTCTTTCATTCGTTTAGGTTCCACGGTGTTTGTTGGCTATATGTTTTCCACTGTCAGAAGGATGAAAATACAAAGTACAACGCTTGGACGTGGGCGACGACGTCACCGGTGAGTCCTTCCTTCCTATTTATTTACCTTCTAGGTGCTAGAGGCTAAGTGTTAGAAGCTAAGTGTTAGAGGCAACACAATACGAACAACACAACACAATACGAACAACTCAACACAATATGAACAACTCAACACAATATGAACAACACAACAAAATACGAACAACACAACACAATAGCAACAACACAATACGAACAACACAACACATTACGAACAACACAATACGAACAACACAACGATACCGCACTGAACAACACGATACCGCACTGAACAACACGATACCGCACTGAACAACACGATACCGCACTGAACAACACGATACCGCACTGAAAAACACGATACCGCACTGAACAACACCATGCCGCACTGAACAACACCATGCCGCACCGAACAACACCATGCCGCACTGAACAACACCATGCCGCACTGAACAACACCATGCCGCACTGAACAACACCATGCCGCACTGAACAACACCATGCCGCACTGAACAATACCATGCCGCACTGAACAACACCATGCCGCACTGAACAACACCATGCCGCACTGAACAACACCATGCCGCACTGAACAACACCATGCCGCACTGAACAACACCATGCCGCACTGAACTACACCATGCCGCACTGAACAACACCATGCCGCACTGAACAACACCATGCTGCACTGAACAACACCATGCCGCACTGAACAACACAATGCCGCACTGAACAACACCATGCCGCACTGAACAACACCATGCCGCACTGAACAACACCATGCCGCACTGAACAACACCATGCCGCACTGAACAACACCATGCCGCACTGAACAACACCATCCCGCACTGAACAACACCATCCCGCACTGAACAACACCATGCCGCACTGAACAACATTATACCGCACTGAACAACATTATGCCGCACTGAACAACATTATGCCGCACTGAACAACACCATGCCGCACTGAACAACACCATGCCGCACTGAACAACACCATGCCGCACTGAACAACACCATCCCGCACTGAACAACATTATGCCGCACTGAACAACACCATCCCGCACTGAACAACATTATGCCGCACTGAACAACATTATGCCGCACTGAACAACATTATGCCGCACTGAAAAACACCATGCCGCACTGAACAACACCATGCCGCACTGAACAACACCATGCCGCACTGAACAACACCATGCCGCACTGAACAACACCATGCCGCACTGAACAACACCATGCCGCACTGAACAACACCATGACGCACTGAACAACACCATGACGCACTGAACAGCACCATGCCGCACTGAACAACACCATGCCGCACTGAACAACACCATGCCGCACTGAACAACACCATGCCGCACTGAACAACACCATGCCCCACTGAACAACATTACGCCGCACTTAACAACACCATGCCGCACTTAACAACACCATGCCGCACTGAAAAACACCATGCCGCACTGAACAACACCATGCCGCACTGAACAACACCATCCCGCACTGAACAACACCATGCCGCACTGAACAACACCATGCCGCACTGAACAACACCATGCCGCACTGAACAACACCATCCCGCACTGAACAACACCATGCCGCACTGAACAACACCATGCCGCACTGAACAACACCATGCCGCACTGAACAACACCATGCCGCACTGAACAACACCATGCCGCACTGAACAACACCATCTCCCACTGAACAACATTACGCCGCACTGAACAACACCATGCCGCACTTAACAACACCATGCCGCACTGAACAACACCATGCAGCACTGAACAACACCATCCCGCACTGAACAACACCATCCCGCACTGAACACCATCCCGCACTGAAATACACCATCCCGCACTGAACAACACCATGCCGCACTGAACAACACCATGCCGAACAACACCATGCCGCACTGAACAACACCATGCCGCACTGAACAACACCATCCCGCACTGAACAACACCATCCCGCACTGAACAACACCATCCCGCACTGAACAACACCATGCCGCACTGAACAACACCATGCCGCACTGAACAACACCATGCCGCACTGAACAACACCATGCCGCACTGAACAACACCATGCCGCACTGAACAACACCATGCCAAACTGAACAACACCATCCCGCACTGAACAACACCATCCCGCACTGAACAACACCATCCCGCACTGAACAACACCATCCCGCACTGAACAACACCATGCCGCACTGAACAACACCATGCCGCACTGAACTACACCATGCCGCACTGAACTACACCATGCCGCACTGAACAACACCATGCCGCACTGAACAACACAATGCCGCACTGAACAACACAATGCCGCACTGAACAACACCATGCCGCAGTGAACAACACCATGCCGCACTGAACAACACCATGCCGCACTGAACAACACCATCCCGCACTGAACAACACCATGCCGCACTGAACAACATTATGCCCCACTGAACAACATTATACCGCACTGAACAACATTATGCCGCACTGAACAACATTATGCCGCACTGAACAACACCATGCCGCACTGAACAACATTATGCCGCACTGAACAACATTATGCCGCACTGAACACCATGCCGCACTGAACAACACCATGCCGCACTGAACAACACCATGCCGCACTGAACAACACCATGCCGCACTGAACAACACCATGCCGCACTGAACAACACCATCCCGCACTAAACAACACCATGCCGCACTGAACAACATTATGCCGCACTGAACAACATTATGCCGCACTGAACAACATTATGCCGCACTGAACAACATTATGCCGCACTGAACAACATTATGCCGCACTGAACAACATTATGCCGCACTGAACAACACCATGCCGCACTGAACAACACCATGCCGCACTGAACAACACCATGCCCCACTGAACAACATTACGCCGCACTGAACAATATTGTGCCGCACTGAACAACACCATGCCGCACTGAACAACACCATGCCGCACTGAACAACACCATGCCGCACTGAACAACACCATGCCGCACTGAACAACACCATCCCGCACTGAACAACACCATGCCGCACTGAACAACACCATGCCGCACTGAACAACACCATGCCGCACTTAACAACACCATGCCGCACTGGACAACACCATGCCGCACTGAACAACAACATGCCGCACTGAAAAACAACATGCCGCACTGAACAACACGACGCCGCACTGAACAACACTACGCCGCACTGAACAACATTATGCCGCACTGAACAACATTATGCCGCACTGAACAACATCATGTCGCACTGAACAACACCATGCCGCACTGAACAACACCATGCCGCACTGAACAACACCATGCCCCACTGAACAACATTACGCCGCACTGAACAATATTATGCCGCACTGAACAACACCATGCCGCACTGAACAACACCATGCCGCACTG
Source organism: Syngnathus scovelli (assembly GCF_024217435.2). NCBI lineage: Eukaryota > Metazoa > Chordata > Actinopteri > Syngnathiformes > Syngnathidae > Syngnathus > Syngnathus scovelli. Next base: position 327,683 of record NC_090850.1, read on the forward strand.
AACAACACCATGCCACACTGAACAACACCATGCCGCACTGAACAACACCATGCCGCACTGAACAACACCATGCCGCACTGAACAACACCATGCCACACTGAACAACACCATGCCGCACTGAACAACACCATGCCGCACTTAACAACACCATGCCGCACTGAACAACACCATGCCGCACTGAACAACAACATGCCGCACTGAACAACAACATGCCGCACTGAACAACACGACGCCGCACTGAACAACACTACGCCGCACAGAACAACACGACGCCGCACAGAATAACACAATACCGCACAGAACAACACCATGCCGCACAAACAGTTTGATAATATTACGTCGCAGTCATGCGACGCGGACATGACGTCAATAGGCGGAACTCACGGCAAAATTATAATCCGTGGGCGTGGCTTGCAACAGGAAGTAGGAAAGCGGCAATGCTGGCAAACAAGACACAGCGGTTAGTAACACGACGACTAACAAGACAAATATTTTTGTTTTCAGCTTGCAACTTGACCGTCTAGAGCGTACAAGGTAATTACAACTCATTGTTTTGAAAAATATGTTTTTTTGTAGGCCTGAAAAGCGAGGCAGTGTGGTATTTGGGAGGAACGTCGAACTCGGCGTCTGCTTCCAGCCACAGACGCCAAATTTCGACGATTATTTCGACTGGTCAACGTTTGTAAATTATTGCGTTGATTAAAAACTTTATTTAACTCTACTCTTAACTTTGCCGTTTCAGATATGCGGGTATTACACCGCGGAAATGACGTCAATAGGCTGAACTCTCGCCAAAATTCAAATCTGTGGGCGCAATGGCCTTGAGCGAGACAACGGATACAAACACGACGATTATCAACAGAAATATCTTTATTTTCTGCTTGCAAGTGGACCGTCTAGAGCGTACACGGTAAGTACAACTCATTGTGTTTAAAAAGATTTACGTTTGTGTAGTTTGCGTTGCGTTGTATCTGTGAATGTTGGTTGAGGCTAAATGTTAATGTTTAATTTCCTTCCTTTAGGTTCCACGGTGTTTGTTGGCTGTATGTTTTCCACTGCAAGAAGAGGCTCGTATCATTGACCAGCAGGAGCTACAATGGTGAGTACCCCTTTCGTCGTCCATTTATGTTAAACACTTCCTATTTCATGTCTAACAGTACTCGATTTAACAAATAACCATAAATAAATACAGTGTGGGCAGTCAAGTTAACATATGTGATTATCCTGCCTAATATGTTTATCACAAATATGTCACTAATATGTTTATTTGTTTATCACAACACCTTTGGACCTTCAGCAATCGATTATTTCCCTTCATCTACATAGAGACAGAACGATGGTGTCTTAAACATCTCATTCATTTCACCAAATAACTTCACGCAGGTGGATAACGGCCGTCTCGGTCACGCTATGTTGCGTGATGCAGTTTTGAAGAACCAAATGCATTTATTCAATGAATAAGTCAAGCTAGATCTATGTTTATGATGTTGTACGTTACGGTACCGATTGAAGTTGAGTCCGAAGCCAGTGGAAAACAGCGCTGCGTTTGTGCTCTCCAGGTACAAATGTTGTGATCTCTGACTGACGACCGGGCGAGACTCGAGTAAGAGATGTCCAAACGAGCTCCGGCAGGGCGGGTCAAGGCGGAGCGAACGGACGCCTTTCAGGCCGCCAATGACGAGCTGAGAGCCAAACTGATGGACGTCCAGTTAGAACTTCAGCAGGAGAAGAACAAGGTGAAAACCTCAACAGACAGACACTGCCTTCCTCCCTGCCTGCTTCCCTGCCTGCCTCCCTGCCTGCCTCCCTGCCTGCCTGCCTCCCTGCTTGCCTCCCTCCCTCCCTCCCTCCCAGTTTCCCCGATGTAGATTTGACATGCGTGTGCCATGACTGTGTCAGCCTACGTCAACAAATGCATCGAGGACGTCAGCACCACTAAGAATATCATCACCCGGGGCAACCAACGACCCTGGATGACTGAGGAGGTACGTCAAACGCTACGAGCGCGGAACTCTGCCTTCAAGTCTGGCGACAAGGAGACACTGAGGACAGCGAGAGCCAACTTGAACCGTGCCATCAGGGTAGCGAAGCGAGACCACCGTCGAAAAATTCAGGATCGTTTCCACGACGCCAACAACACCAGGAGTATGTGGCAAGGCATACGGGCGATTACAGACTACAACTCACCCTCCCCCCCCGGTGGGTGAAGTTGATGCTGACTTTCTAAATGGTCTAAATAACTTCTTTGGGAGGTTCGAGGCACTAAACGGCACTCCAGCAGTTAAAACTGTCCCCCATCAGGAAGAGGAGGTACTCTGCCTTGACTCCGCCGATGTGTTGAAGACCCTGAGGAGAGTCAACCCCCGTAAGGCCCCTGGCCCCGACAACATTCCTGGGCGTGTGTTCAGGGAATGTGCAAGTCAGCTGGCTGGGGTCATCACAGACATTTTTAACACCTCGCTGGGCCAAGCCACAGTGCCAGCGCGCTTTAAGACTGCCTCCATCATTCCGGTGCCGAAGAAACCTCAAATCACCTCATTTAATGATTACCGGCCTGTTGCACTGACTCCGGTCATGATGAAGTGCTTCGAAAGGCTGCTTAAAGATCACATCGTTTCCAGACTCCCCCCATTATTTGACCCGTTCCAGTTTGCCGACCGGCAAAACCGCTCCACTCAGGACGCCATCTCCTCCGTTCTTCACCTGAGCCTGGCTCACCTGGAGGAAAAGAACACCCATGTTCGGATGCTGTTCCTGGACTTCAGCTCAGCGTTTAACACCATCATCCCACAGCATCTAGTAGGAAAATTGGAACACCTGGGCTTCAACACCCCCCTTCGCAACTGGCTGCTAGACTTCCTCACCAACAGACCTCAGTCAGTCCGGGTCGGACAGAACACCTCTGATGTCATCACCCTCAGCACAGGCTCCCCTCAGGGCTGCGTCCTGAGCCCCCTGCTGTTCACCCTGATGACACACGACTGCGTCCCCAGGTTCACCACCAATCACATCGTGAAGTTCGCAGACGACACAACGGTGGTGGGGCTCATCAGAGACAACAACGACCTGGACTACAGAGAGGAGGTGGAGCAGCTGGTGGGCTGGTGCAGAGACAACAGCCTGATCCTGAATGTGGAGAAGATGAAGGAGATCATCGTCGACTTCAGGAAAAACCAGCCTCACCACGCTCCACTGATCATCAACAGCTCAGCTGTGGAGGTGGTCAGCAGCACCAAATTCCTGGGGGTCCACATCACAGAAGACCTCACCTGGACTATGAACACTACGGCACTGGTCAAGAGGGCACAGAAGCGCTTGTACTTCCTGCGGAGGATGAGGAGAGCCCACCTGCCCCCACCCATCATGAGGACGTTCTACAGGAGCACCATAGAGAGCATTCTGACAAGCTGACTCTCTGTGTGGTGTGGAGGCTGCACCGCCTCCGATTGGAAGAACGTGAGGAGAGTGGTGAGGACAGCAGAGAGGATCATAGGGGCTCCTCTTCCCTCCATTCAGGACATTTCATCTCAGCGCTGCATGTCCCGTGCCCGTAACATCATCAATGACCCATCACACCCCCACCATGGACTGTTCTCCCTGCTGCCCTCTGGGAAGAGGTTTCGCAGCATCCGCTTCAGGTCCACCAGGTTCTGCAACAGCTTTTTCCCTGCTGTCATCAGACTGTTGAACACTAGAACTGTTGAGCTCTAAACTGAACTCTGCATCACACATTCACAGAACTGTACTTTATGACACTACGGACCTCTATCTTGCACTATCTCGCACTACCAACTTTACTGAACTTGTGTAAACCCTTTAAATAGAAGTTTAGTACATGGTTTAGCATTCCGCTGCACACTCTTGAATACTGTTTTGCCTACTTGCACTATTGCATAATTAGCACTGCTGCACTTTATACTTATTTGTAATATATACAGTATATGTATATATATATTTTCATAGGATATGTTACTTCTATTCAACTGCAATATCACTACTTTGTTGTAAGCTGTATGCAACGAAATTTCGTTTTGTATGCACCATGTGCAGACAAGATGACAATAAAGTTTGTCTAAGTCATGTCAGGTCAGCTGTCTGGAGAGAGAGAGAAGTCAGGACCTGCGGGCGGAGCACCACCGTGCCACCGCCGCCATGACGGAACTCAAAAGCAAACTCCATGAGGAGAAGCAGAAAGAGTTAGCCGTTACCAGGGAGACATTACTGCGGCAGCATGAAATGGAGCTGATGAGAGTGATCAAAATCAAAGATGGAGAGATCCAGCGACTGAATGCCTTGGTCCTCAGCCTGAGGGACGGCTCCATGGACAAGGTGATCCGCTCAATCCGTGTCTGACTATCCGCACGCCACGTCGGGCTCCGATGCGGCCGCTACCGTATTGTGTAGCTTGTCCCCAGTAAGCGTCGCGGCGCTCCGTTGCGGTCTCAACGGCCCGGTGTGGCGCAATGTCTGCTCAGGTGAGGAGCGGGGGCGCTTTGCTGGCGGAGGTGGAGGAGACGCGGCGGTGTCGGGAGACCGAGCGGTGTCGCCTCCACCAGGAGCGCGGAAGAAGCCCTGGCAGCGGCCCAGCAGGCCTGGCAGTCCCGAGCGGCCGAGCTCCGATCGGCTCATCACCAGCATCGGGAGGAGCTGAGCCGAACCAAGAGAGACTGCGAGAGGGAGATCCGCCGACTGGTAGGACTGATCAGATGCGCGGTGCGTGGCTATGTTCCCAATTTCGTTGTATACCTGCAGTGCAATGACACCTAAGGCATTCTATTCTATTCTATTTCACAAGAAGAAAATGTCCGGTTGCTCGCTTCGCTTTTGTCACAGCAAAGGTGTTCTAGTCGATTCAAGAAAAAAATTGGCCGGTTGCTCTCTTTGTTTTTGTCACAATTCTGGCAAATGAGTTTGCCCGCCTGCCTGAGCGCTCCCCGTTTGTACATCCAGACGGATGAGATCAAGCTGAAAGACAGAGCGGTTAGTGTTTTGGATGAAGCCCTGGGGCCGGCCACGTCCACCGCCTTCAGCTGCAGACTCAGGCTGCCGAGCAGCAGATCGCTGCCCTGAGGGATTCCCAAAGGGCGGGCCTAAACTACCCTGGAAGTGGGGTCAACGCCGCTACTAGCAATCCTCTTCATTGCGTAAGCCACCTCATCACACACTTGCAGTACGCATGACTTAGTTCGTTGCTGGAGGAAGGTAGCACAAAAACAGTTTTGAACTTTGAACGAGTGCTTGTGTGTGTGTGTTGCGGGGCGTTTTCAGTCTCAGGAGGATCGGGACACGCGACGGTTTCATCTGAAAATCGCTGAGCTCAGCGCAGTCATCAGGAAACTGGAGGATCGAAACGCCCTGCTTTCTGAAGAGCGCAATGAACTGGTAATTTATTGACGGCACGCTTGAAGGTTTGCGCTACGTTTGATGCGCGCCATCCAGCGAGGCACCCATTGCGCTTGCTTATTAGTTGAGCGGCGCGGCGAGTCGGTTGCCTGGTAGATGTCTTTTATTGGGAGCCAAAGCCACGATTCCGTTCAAACCGATGCAAAAGAAATGGATACGTTCTGGCCCGCGTGTTGTGCGTCTTTCACATCCCGCACTTCATGCTTGCAGCTAAAGCGACTGAGAGAAACAGAAAGCCAGTTTCTGCCACTCCTGTACAAAAACAAACGCCTGAGCAGGAAGAATGACGTACTCTCGCTGGTGCTGTGTCGCCTTGAAAACAAAGTGCGCTTTGTCACCCAGGAGAACGAGGAGATGGCAAGCTTGGTAAGTCGACGCGGACAACGGCGGCGTGCCAACAGAGTCCACTGCATTTGTGTTCCACAGAGAAGGCCTAGTTCGCTCAATGACCTGGACCGCGGTTGCGGCCAGCAGGACGGTGAAATGGAGTTCCTTCAAGTTGTGGAGCAGCGGCACATCATCGACGACTTGTCCAAGGTCTTCAGGCAGGCGACTCGGTGCACGTACGGCAGCGCCGCGCTCGCTCGCTGTCGCCAGGAAACCTTTTCCGTCCAAAGCTTGGCCGGCGGCCGCCATCCAAAAAATTGGCCCCTTAAATTCCGACCTTTCAAGCAGGAGCATTGTGCGCACGCGTTTGAACACGCTTTAGACTTGTTTTGCCATTTTCAGCAGCTCAAAGCTCCCGTTTTGTCAGCGCCTTTGCCACTCGCTGTGCGCTGAAAACGACGGACTTGCCCGGCTGCTCAGCCCGTCAACCATGAGCCGCGAGCGCGACGTCATTGTCCGTAGGCAGCTAGTGGCAAAATGCACCCTGTTAGAGTTGCGCTCGCTCCAACTTATTTTGCAAGAACCACACGGGAGACAAGTAAGTTCTTTTGGACACCTGCAGGTGGAGAGTCCATCCGTTGTACGAATGAAGTCTGACTCTCGGCTCCTGCACGAGCATTTTAATTAAGAGAAACAGGGTGGGTGTAAGAGTGGATTGAATAGAGGAAGCCCTTGACCTCTAGTCAAAACATAGCAAGGGGTGTTTTACGACTTTGTGTAGGAAGGGATAAGCGATAGGGATAAATAAGGGATAAATAATATTATTTATTACAGGTCGCAGTCAAAGTCAAAGCAACACAATGATACGATAAAGATAATCTGGAAAACCCTGACACACCCTGTAGTTGTCACTTTTGGAAAAGACGAGCGTCCCTCCAATCATCGCCGGTGACGTGTTTTTCAGGCTCTGGAGACAGGAGCTCATGTCAGAAATGTCATTGTGAGTCGCGTTTGTTTCTGCGCCGGAGCCGTTCGTTCCCTTTGCATCCAAAGAATCTCAAAGGCGGATTATTTGTGTCGACAGGAGAGAGATTTGCTGCTACGATACCGACGTCGAGAATCTCTGAGGAGGAACAAAGCGTGAGGTCCTGCAAGGTGAGTCTGTTTGTTTGCGGCTGCTTGGTGTTGCGCAAGATGAAATGGCCTTTTTCTCGCTATCGTTCCTCTCGTCGATTCATCGTGAGGTGTCGCTTCAGTTTGTTCAGAGAGATGTTTGCTTCCGCGCCCGCAGGTCATCGAAACATTTTACGGCTACGACGAAGACGTGTTGGTGGACCCGGACGGATCGTCCTTGTCTTTTCACACCGACAGAACCCCCGACACGGAACCCGAAGAGGTAGCCCGCCATTTCTGCCAGCGTATTGGCACCAAACATTCCTCTTCAGCCTGGAATCGGACTCGTCTTTGCGTCGCGGGTGCTTTGTCGCCGGTCTGACTGATTCTGGTACTAGTGCTATGTTGCATTGGTGTGTGCATGAAGAGGCGGAGCTTCGCTACCGCCAGCTGACGCAAGAATATCAAGCGCTGCAACGAGCCTACGCTCTGCTAGCCCAGACCAGCGAAGGGGACTACGACGCCGAGAAGGAGATCAAGGTGGCGCCCCTTCCCGCAACCCCCGGCCGGGTCGCAGCCTCCCCGTTCTCACCCAGCCTCGGGTGTTCTCTGGTCTGAAAGGAGGAGGAGGAGCCTCCCTCCTCCTCCTTTCAGACCAGAGAAAAGCTGATGGTAGAAATGGGTCACTATCAAAGCAGAGTAGCAGATCTGGAGTCAGCGCTGAAGCAACAAGGACAGGTAAGCTCATCAATGAGCACACCTTTTTCTCAGACAAAATAGCTACATTCTTCAGTCACTCATCCGTCTGGCATTACTGGACCAACCCCCCCCCCCCGAACGTGGCTGGGAAAATGCGGAGAAAAGCAAATGTCATTTTCCAGTCAACCAAAGAATTTGTGGATGAAAATGACACAACATTCCAAAGCTGTCCACGCGTTTGTCTCTTCTAGAATGTCAAGTGGGTGGAGGAGATGCAGCTGCTGCGTCAGAGCAATCAGCAGTTGGCCGAAAAGGTGACGGAAAGAAAGGCGCTGGGCGGAGTCGCTTGGCGTCACACCTGTCGGGAAGCCCCGCAGATGAGGTCTGACTGTCTTTTCAGGTCAGGCGGATGGAGGCGGAAGAAGCGCGTCTGAAAGAGCACATCCAGGATATCCGAGACCAAAACGAACTGCTTGAGTTCCGCATCCTGGAGCTGGAGGTGGGAAGACTCGCACAAGCGTGTTGAGGCCAGAGATGTGACGGACGGACGGACGGACGGACGGACGGATGCATGCCTCTGCCTTTCAGGAGAGGGAGTGGCGCTCCCCCGTCTTGAAGTTTCTGCAAGTCCGTTTCCCAGACGGCCTCAGCCCTTTGCAGATCTACTGCGAGGCCGAGGGCGTGAGCGTACGTAAGGCGTCCCTCGCAACCCTAACCTTAACCCGAGGTCCCAGAACACCTTACATTGCTCCTTGCGCCTTTCCCCCGGACATCGTCATCAGTGATCTGATGAAGAAGCTGGACATCCTGGGCTATAACGCCGTAAGTGTATGTCGAACTCCTTATGTTCGCACTCCACGAGACTCGGCGGCTCAAATGTGACTTTTGGAAGGCTTTGCGCTGAAAGAAGCTTGTTGACGCTGTGCCTTTGGGCTCTTGCAGAATCTCACCAACGAGGAGCAGGTGGTCGTGATTCACGCCAGGACCCTTCTCACCCTAGCCGAGAAGGTAACGCGCACGTCCACGCACGCTCTCGCATTCTGCTTATGTGACAGCAGCCTTTCCTCAGTGGTTAGAATACATCAAAGTGACCAAGTCAGCACTTCAACAGAAGATGTTGGACATTGAAAGTGAGAAGGTAGACAGACACGCGACATCAGCCAAGGGGAACTCCGGCAATGTGCCCCAACAATTCTGACCTTGAGCTGTGCTAGGATATGTTCTGCAAGCAGAAGGGCTACCTGGATGAAGAGTTGGACTTCAGGAAGTGTTCCATGGACCAGGCTCATAAGGTAAGCCGCCCTCAAATCTCCCGCCGGACCACTGATGGACGAGGATTGCGGCCCAGAGGATCCTGGAGCTGGAGGCCATGTTGTACGAGGCGCTACCGCAGCGGGACTGGCCCGCCACGGACGGCGAAAAAGCCAGCCACGCTGGCGTGAATGACGTGCTGACGGCGGATCAGAGAGAAGAGCTTAGGAGCGCCGTGGACCAATGGAAGCGAGCCCTGATGTGCGAGTTGAGGGAGCGCGACGCTTGCATCCTCCAAGAGAGAATGGATCTGCTGCACAGCGCGCAACAGGTAAGGGCCCAAAGCCAGCCCGGCACTTACTTGCACGCTTACTGGCTTTTGAATGCCACTTTCCATTTGTCCGTCCTAGAGGAACAAAGAGCTGAAAGAATTCATCGAAGCTCAGAAGAGACAAATCAAACAATTGGAGGAGAAGTTTCTGTTTCTCTTTCTATTCTTCTCCTTGGCCTTCATTCTGTGGCCCTAACACCAGCTGGTGAGTGAGCTCCAGCGGCACCGCACTCGACACCTCCGATACACTGCCAGCCGGTCTCAGACGTTGGCAGACGCTCCGATGCCAACGTATACCCCCCGCCACGGTGACAGAGGCACCGCGTCACACCGGCGCTCATCCAATCAGAAGGCAGGAAAAGCAAATTCACATGCAGGGCACTTTTGAACCAGAAGAGAGCGCCACAAAAAACGGTTGTTGCCCCAAACGCGCACTAAAAAGGGTCAGAATAACAAGAGTCCCACTGGCAAGCCGGGGCCACCCGTCCAGCTGTTTCTTCAGGGGGGGAAAAAATTGGAGTCACCGGTGAGTACATTTTGCATTTAGCTCTGCTTTTCTGCTTCTGTCTTCAAGTGTGTGGCATCCTGCGATCAAAGATTCAGCCAACCCCAAAGCGGTTGACCTCAACGTCCCACCACCATGCCTACCAGAGCAGGTGACGTGATGCTTTGGACATCCTTCCGTCTCAGATGCCCAAAAGTACTCTTTGCCACATCTGCGGCAATACGGTGTCTTTTCAAAGGTGCAAATAAATCCAGCGTGGGCGGAACACGCACGTCTTCGGTTTTTCCTGCTTTGTTTGTGTGACAGCTGTTGTGAAAATTTTATACAAATAAAGTTGTATAGTACAGGTTTGGCCAAGCCGCAACTCCCGAACCGCATGCGGCTCTTTTATGTTCATATCAACATTTGTGTGTGTGTGTGTGGGGGGGGGTTGTGCGTGTTGGCTTCACTTGAGTTCAATTTGGTATTTTGGTCAAAAGCGCATGTGGTGAAATTCCACAAAGTAGGATGGGCAAACACATTTCTTTAAACTATGAGTGTCAATTGGGCTCTCGAAATGGCAGGGAAAAGATGCACAGCAAAACGGAAATACGTAGATGAACACAGGACGTTTTAATCAGAGTGGGAAAGTTTCTATTTTTTGTTGAACGTGATGGCAAACCATTCTGCCTGATATGTCAGACCTCAGCGCATTTCAAAGATTCAAATCTTCAGCGCCATGCACTTCAGCTCACTCCATGCTAACATTGATCAGGCGTCGAACCCGCAACATCATGCTTAAGAGGTGGCCATGCTAACCAGTGCGCCATTATGTCAACGCATAATAACTGTAAGTCTACTGATCAAAACAGCGGTTACTATATGACGTCGCTACGTCGTGGTCACGTGACGCAGACAAGACGTCAATGGACGTGGGCAGAGTTAACTTGTTTAAAAGGGAGTGGGCAGAAGAAATATTTAATTTATTTAAATCTATTTTGAGTGCACACCATTATGCCAATGCATAACAACTGTAAATCTACTAAACAAAACAGCGGTTGCTATATGACATCTGCCACGTCGTGGTCACGTGACATACGTGACGTCGATGGGCGTAACTTTCGCCGGAATTCAAATCCGCGGGGAGAGTTAACTTGTTTAAAAGAGAGTGGGCAGAAGAATTATTTAATTTATTTAAATCTATTTGGTGTGTGCGCCATTATGTCAATGCATAACAACTGTAAGTCTACTAAACAAAACAGCGGTTGCTATATGACGTCTGCCACGTCGTGGTCACGTGACGCGGACGTGACGTCGACGCCTACTTTACATCCCACCGATCACAGGACCCCTCGGCTGCATAACCGTGCCCCCTTCCCAACCAATCGGATTTGCTATACGCGAAAACGACGCCAATGGAAAGAGCTTCCGCCCAAATTTAAATCCGTGGGCGTGGCTCGCAGCAGGAAGTAGGAAAATGGCGGCGATGTTGACAAAGACACAGCGGATGGTAACATACGACTAACAAGAGAAATATTTTTATTTTCTGCTTGCAACTGGACCGTCCAGAGCGTACACGGTAAGTACAACTCATCGTTTTTAAAAAGAAGTACTTTTGTTGCCCTGAAAAGCGAGTGAGCGTGGCGTTTGTGGGGGACGTCGAATTTCGACGATTCTTTCTGGTCAACGGTTGTAAATGATTGTGTTGATTAAAAAAGAAAACTTGATGTAACTCTACTTTTAACTGCCGTTTCAGATAGATTTGGAATTGCATCACATCCAATTTTGCCTAGAGCGTACACGGTAAGTAACACTCGTTGTGTTTAAGGAGATTTACGTTTGTAATAGCAGAAGTGTAGCCGCGTTGCGTTGTACGTGTGAATGTTGGTCCAGGCGAAATGTTAATGTTTAATTTCATTCCTTTAGGTTCCACGGTGTTTGTTGGCTGCAAGTTTTCCACTGCAAGAAGAGGCTCATATCATTGACCAGGAGCGAGCTACAATGGTGAGTAGCCATAACATTTATGTTAAACACTTCCTATTTCATGTCTAACAGTACTTGATTTAACAAATAACCATAAATAAATACAGTGTGGGCACTGAAGTTAACATATGTGATTATACTGCCTAATCTGTCACCGAGTAGATTGTTGCAAAGTAATATAAGATCCAAAGTTGTAATTCAGAATAGTTTTCAAAAGAAGGCCATTAGAATTATATACAAGTCTGATTACCCTGAACAAGCTATTAATTAAATCACAAATTCTTCAATTCAAAGATTTGGTAGATTATCAGAATAATAATGTCTAACAGTAATTGATTTAACACATCACGATAAGTAGATTGAGTGTGGGCACTCTCAAGTTAACATATGTGATTATACTGCCTAATCTGTTACAGAGTATGTTGTTGCCAAGTAATGTAGAATAGATCCAAAGTAGTAATCCAGAATAGTTTTGAAAAGGGCATTGGAATAATAAACAAATCTGATTACCTTGAACATAATAGTTAAGTGTTGAATATGTCCTATGAAGTCAAAATTGGGCACCGTCATGTGGTGAAATTTGGAATTGCATCACATCCAATTTTGCCTGGGAACAAACAGATTAAATAAATCTTAGTTTTGAATAAGCCACTCCTTCTCAAACAAGTAAACTCTGCCCATTTCGCGCAGTAGATGTTCTGTTAATATCTAGTATTTATACAAAGTCATAATTTAAATTGCTTTCAACCTTCATTCATCGGTTCAACCAACATTACTCGCTCTTACTACCAACTTGTATTGATTTAACTAAGCGTTTAATACTTCCTATCAGGTCTCAAGGCAAGATTTGGCAAAATACAGTTTCAGCAAATCCAATTTTGCCAGGGAACAAAAATAGATTAAATAAACTAAATAAGTCTTCTTCCCAATAAATAAATCAGAAAAGTCTGTCTTGTAACCAGTCCTCTTCAAACAAGTAAAGTCTGCCCATTTTGTGCCGTAGATTTTGTGTCCATGCCTAGTATTTAAACAAAATCATAATTTAAACGACTTCTTGCCTTCATTCACTTTGGAAATTTGGAATTGCAGCAAATCGAATTTTGCCAGGGAACAAAAATAGATCAATTAAACTAAGTCTTCTTCCCATTAAATAAATTAAAAAAGTCTGTCTTGTAACCAGTCCTTTTCAAACAAGTAAAGTCTGCCCATTTTGTGCCGTCGATTTTGTGTTAATGCCTAGTATTTATACAAAATCATAATTTAAAGGACTTCATTCCTTCATTCACTTTGGAAATTTGGAATTGCAGCACATCAAATTTTGCCTGGGAAGAAAAGTAGATTAAATAAATTTAATAAGTCTTACTACTTCCCATTAAATAAATTAAATACGTCTTACTTGTTCCCACTCCTTTTCAAAACAGTAGTTTAAAACGAGGGCCCTTCACTCAACCTTTAACCCTATTTATTCACCTTCTAGGCTAAGTGTTAAAGGCTAAGTGTTAAAGGCTAAGTGTTAAAGGCTAAGTGTTAAAGGCTAAGTGTTAAAGGCTAAGTGTTAAAGGCTAAGTGTTAAAGGCTAAGTGTTAGAGGCTAAGTGCCAGAGGCTAGGCGCCAGAGGCGAGTTTTTGTGGGCTGAAGTTTTAGTGGGGTTAGTGTGAATACAATCCAAAAGAATACAACAGAATACAATACAATAGAATATAATACATAGATTAAATTCAATAGCTCTTACTACTTCCCATTAAATAAATTAAATACGTCTTACTTGTTCCCAATCCTTTTCAAAAAAGTAGTTTAAAACGAGGGCCCTTCACTCAACCTTTAACCTCAACCCCGCACGTCACATTGTGTTGTATCTGTGAATGTTGGTTGTGGCCAAATGATAGTTTTCTTTCATTCGTTTAGGTTCCACGGTGTTTGTTGGCTATGTTTTCCACTGTCAGAAGGATGAAAATACAAAGTACAACGCTTGGACGTGGGCGAAGACGTCACCGGTGAGTCCTTCCTTCCTATTTATTTACCTTCTAGATGCTAGAGGCTAAGTGTTAGAGGCTAAGTGTTAGAGGTTAAGTGTTAAAGGCAACACAATACGAACAACACAACACAATACGAACAACTCAACACAATATGAACAACACAATATGAACAACACAACACAATACGAACAACACAACACAATACGAACAACACAACACAATACGAACAACACAACACATTACGAACAACACAACACAATACGAACAACACAACGATACTGCACTGAACAACACGATACCGCACTGAGAAACACGATACCGCACTGAACAACACGATACCGCACTGAACAACACCATGCCGCACTGAACACCATGCCACACTGAACAACACCATCCCGCACTGAACAACACCATGCCGCACTAAACAACACCATGCCGCACTGAACAACACCATGCCTCACTGAACGACACCATGCCGCACTGAAAGACACCATGCCGCACTGAACGACACCATGCCGCACTGAACGACACCATCCCGCACTGAACACCATGCCGCACTGAACAACACCATCCTGCACTGAACAACACCATCCCGCACTGAACAACACCATGCCGCACTGAACAACATTATGCCGCACTGAACAACATTATGCCTCACTGAACATTATGCCGCACTGAACAACACCATGCCGCACTGAACAACACCATGCCGCACTGAACAACACCATGCCGCACTGAACAACACCATGCCGCACTGAACAACACCATGCCGCACTGAACAACATTATGCCGCACTGAACAACACCATGCCGCACTGAACAACACCATCCTGCACTGAACAACACCATTCCGCATTGAACACCATGCCGCACTGAACAACACCATCCCGCACTGAACAACACCATCCCGCACTGAACAACATTATGCCGCACTGAACAACATTATGCCGCACTGAACAACACCATGCCGCACTGAACAACACCATGCCGCACTGAACAACATTATAACGCACTGAACAACAACATCCCGCACTGAACAACACCATGCCGCACTAAACAACATTATGCCGCACTGAACAACATTATGCCGAAATGAACAACACCATGCCGCACTGAACAACACCATGCCGCACTGAACAACACCATGCCGCACTGAACAACACCATGCCGCACTGAACAACACGATCCCGCATTGAACACCATCCCGCACTGAACAACACCATGCCGCACTGAACAACACCATGCCGCACTGAACAACACCATGCCGCACTGAACAACACCATGCCGCACTGAACAACACCATGCCGCACTGAACAACACCATTCCGCACTGAACAACACCATGCCGCACTGAACAACATTATGCTGCACTGAACAACACCATGCCGCACTGAACAACAACATGCCGCACTGAAAAACATTATGCCGCACTGAACAACACCATGCCGCACTGAACAACACCATCCCGAACTGAACAACACCATGCCGCATTGAACAACACCATGCCGCACTGAACAACACCATCCTGCACTGAACAACACCATCCCGCACTGAACAACACCATGCCGCACTGAACAACACCATGCCGCACTGAACAACACCATGCCGCAATGAACAACACCATCCCGCACTGAACAACATTATGCCGCACTGAACAACATTATGCCGCACTGAACAACATTATGCCGCACTGAACAACATTATGCCGCACTGAACAACATTATGCCGCACTGAACAACATTATGCCGCACTGAACAACACCATGCCGCACTGAACAACACCATGCCGCACTGAACAACACCATGCCGCACTGAACAACACCATGCCGCACTGAACAACACGATCCCGCATTGAACAACACCATGCCGCACTGAACAACACCATGCCGCACTGAACAACACCATCCTGCACTGAACAACACCATCCCGCACTGAACAACACCATGCCGCACTGAACAACATTATGGCGCACTGAACAACATTATGCCGCACTGAACAACACCATGCCGCACTGAACAACACCATGCCGCACTGAACAACACCATGCTGCACTGAACAACACCATCCCGCACTGAACAACACCATGCCGCACTGAGCAACACCATGCCGCACTGAACAACACCATCCCGCACTGAACAACACCATGCCGCACTGAACAACACCATTCCGCACTGAACAACACCATGCCGCACTGAACAACATTACGCCGCACTGAACAACACCATGCCGCACTGAACAACACCATGCCGCACTGAACAACACCATGCCGCATTGAACAACACCATGCCGCATTGAACAACACCATGCCGCATTGAACAACACCATGCCGCACTGAACAACACCATCCTGCACTGAACAACACCATGCCGCATTGAACAACACCATGCCGCACTGAACAACACCATCCTGCACTGAACAACACCATCCCGCACTGAACAACACCATCCCGCATTGAACAACACCATCCTGCACTGAACAACACCATGCCGCACTGAACAACACCATGCCGCACTGAACAACACCATTCCGCACTGAACAACACCATGCCGCACTGAACAACACCATCCTGCACTGAACAACACCATGCCGCACTGAACAACACCATGCCGCACTGAACAACACCATGCCGCACTGAACAACACCATGCCGCACTGAACAACACCATCCTGCACTGAACAACACCATCCCGCACTGAACAACACCATGCCGCATTGAACAACACCATCCTGCACTGAACAACACCATCCTGCACTGAACAACACCATGCCGCACTGAACAACACCATGCCGCACTGAACAACACCATGCCGCACTGAACAACACCATGCCGCACTGAACAACATTATGCCGCACTGAACAACATTATGTCGCACTGAACAACACCATGCCGCACTGAACAACACCATGCTGCACTGAACAACATTATGCCGCACTGAAAAACACCATGCCGCACTGAACAACACCATCCCGCACTGAACAACACCATGCCGCACTGAACAACACCATGCTGCACTGAACAACACCATGCTGCACTGAACAACACGATCCTGCATTGAACAACACCATGCCGCACTGAACAACACCATCCTGCACTGAACAACACCATCCTGCACTGAACAACACCACCCCGTACTGAACAACACGATCCCGCATTGAACAACACCATCCCACACTGAACAACACCATGCCGCACTGAACAACACCATTCCGCACTGAACAACACCATGCCGCACTGAACAACACCATGCCGCACTGAACAACACCATGCCGCACTGAACAACACCATGCCGCATTGAACAACACCATGCCGCACTGAACAACACCATCCTGCACTGAACAACACCATCCCGCACTGAACAACACCATGCCGCATTGAACAACACCATGCCGCACTGAACAACACCATCCTGCACTGAACAACACCATCCCGCACTGAACAACACCATGCCGCACTGAATAACATTATGGCTTACTGAACAACATTATGCCGCACTGAACAACACCATGCCGCACTGAACAACACCATGCCGCACTGAACAACACCATGCCGCACTGAACAACATTATGCCGCACTGAACAACATTATGCCGCACTGAACAACACCATGCCGCACTGAACAACACCATGCCGCACTGAACAACACCATGCCGCACTGAACAACACGACGTCGCACTGAACAACACGACGCCGCACAGAACAACACGACGCCGCACAGAATAACACAATACCGCACAGAACAACACAATACCGCACAAACAGTTTTAGATAATATTACGTCGCAGTCATGTGACGCGGACATGACGTCAATAGGCGGAACTCACGGCAAAATTATAATCCGTGGGCGTGGCTTGCAACAGGAAGTAGGAAAGCGGCAATTCTGGCAAACAAGACACAGCGGTTAGTAACACGATGACTTACAAGGCAAATATTTTTGTTTTCAGCTTGCAACTTGACCGTCTAGAGCGTACAAGGTAATTACAACTGGTTTTTTTTAGCCCTGAAAAGCGAGGGAGTGTGGCGTTTGGGAGGAATGTCGAACTCGGCGTCTGCTTCCAGCCACAGACGCCAAATTTCGACGATTATTTCGACTGGTCAACGGTTGTAAATTATTGCGTTGACTAAAAACTTTATTTAACTCTACTCTTAACTTTGCCGTTTCAGATATGCGGGTATTACACCGCGGAAATGACGTCAATAGGCTGAACTCTCGCCAAAATTCAAATCTGTGGGCGCAATGGCCTTGAGCGAGACACCGGATACAAACACGACGATTATCAACAGAAATATCTTTATTTTCTGCTTGCAAGTGGACCGTCTAGAGCGTACACGGTAAGTACAACTCATTGTGTTTAAAAAGATTTACGTTTGTGTAGTTTGCGTTGCGTTGTATCTGTGAATGTTGGTTTAGGCTAAATGTTAATGTTTAATTTCATTCCTTTAGGTTCCACGGTGTTTGTTGGCTGTATGTTTTCCACTGCAAGAAGAGGCTCGTATCATTGACCAGCAGGAGCTACAATGGTGAGTACCCCTTTCGTCTTCCATTTATGTTAAACACTTCCTATTTCATGTCTAACAGTACTCGATTTAACAAATAACCATAAATAAATACAGTGTGGGCAGTCACGTTAACATATGTGATTATCCTGCCTAATATGTTTATCACAAATATGTCACTAATCACTAATATGTTTATTTGTTTATCACAACACCTTTGGACCTTCAGCAATCGATTATTTCCCTTCATCTACATAGAGACAGAACGATGGTGTCTTAAACATCTCATTCATTTCACCAAATAACTTCACGCAGGTGGATAACGGCCGTCTCGGTCACGCTATGTTGCGTGATGCAGTTTTGAAGAACCAAATGCATTTATTCAATGAATAAGTCAAGCTAGTTCTATGTTTATGATGTTGTAAGTTACGGTACCGATTGAAGTTGAGTTCGAAGCCAGTGGAAAACAGCGCTGCGTTTGTGCTCTCCAGGTACAAATGTTGTGATCTCTGACTGACGACCGGGCGAGACTCGAGTAAGAGATGTCCAAACGAGCTCCGGCAGGGCGGGCCAAGGCGGAGCGAACGGACGCCCTTCAGGCCGCCAATGACGAGCTGAGAACCAAACTGATGGACGTCCAGTTAGAACTTCAGCAGGAGAAGAACAAGGTGAAAACCTCAACAGACAGACACTGCCTGCCTCCCTGCCTGCCTCCCTGCCTGCCTCCCTCCCTCCCAGTTTTCCCGATGTAGATTAGACATGCGTGTGCCATGACTGTGTCAGCCTACATCAACAAATGCACCGAGGACGTCAGCACCACTAAGAATATCATCACCCCGGGCAACCAACGACCCTGGATGACTGAGGAGGTACGTCAAACGCTACGAGCGCGGAACTCTGCCTTCAAGTCTGGCGACAAGGAGACACTGAGGACAGCGAGAGCCAACTTGAACCGTGCCATCAGGATAGCGAAGCGAGACCGCAGTCGAAAATTTCAGGATCGTTTCCACGACGTCAAAAACATCAGGAGTATGTGGCAAGGCATACGGGCGATTACAGACGACAACTCACCCTCCCCCCCCCCGGTGGGTGTAGTTGATGCTGACTTTCTAAATGGTCTAAATAACTTCTTTGGGAGGTTCGAGGCACTAAACGGCACTCCAGCAGTTAAAACTGTCCCCCATCAGGAAGAGGAGGTACTCTGCCTTGACTCCGCCGATGTGTTGAAGACCCTGAGGAGAGTCAACCCCTGTAAGGCCCCTGGCCCGGACAACATTCCTGGGCGTGTGTTCAGGGAATGTGCAAGTCATCTGGCTGGGGTCATCACAGACATTTTTAACACCTCGCTGGGCCAAGCCACAGTGCCGGCGTGCTTTAAGACTGCCTCCATCATTCCGGTGCCGAAGAAACCTCAAATCACCTCATTTAATGATTACCGGCCTGTTGCACTGACTCCGGTTATGATGAAGTGCTTCGAAAGGCTGCTTAAAGGTCACATCGTTTCCAGACTCCCCCTATTATTTGACCCGTTCCAGTTTGCCGACCGGCAAAACCGCTCCACTCAGGAAGCCATCTCCTCCGTTCTTCACCTGAGCCTGGCTCACCTGGAGGAGAAGAACACCCATGTGCGGAGGCTGTTCCTGGACTTCAGCTCAGCGTTTAACACCATCATCCCACAGCATCTGGTAGGAAAATTGGAACACCTGGGCTTCAACACCCCCCTTCGCAACTGGCTGCTAGACTTCCTCACCAACAGACCTCAGTCAGTCCGGGTCGGACAGAACACCTCTGATGTCATCACCCTCAGCACAGGCTCCCTTCAGGGCTGCGTCCTGAGCCCCCTGCTGTGCACCCTGATGACACACGACTGCGTCCTCAGGTTCACCACCAATCACATCGTGAAGTCAGCAGACGACACAACGGTGGTGGGGCTCATCAGAGACAACAACGACCTGGACTACAGAGAGGAGGTGGAGCAGCTGGTGGGCTGGTGCAGAGAAAACAGCCTGATCCTGAATGAGGAGAAGATGAAGGAGATCATCGTCGACTTCAGGAAAAAACAGCCTCACCACGCTCCACTGATCATCAACAGCTCAGCTGTGGAGGTGGTCAGCAGCACCAAATTCCTGGGGGTCCACATCACAGAAGACCTCACCTGGACTATGAACACTACGGCACTGGTCAAGAGGGCACAGAAGCGCTTGTACTTCCTGCGGAGGATGAGGAGAGCCCACCTGCCCCCACCCATCATGAGGACGTTCTACAGGAGCACCATAGAGAGCATTCTGACAAGCTGTCTCTCTGTGTGGTGTGGAGGCTGCACCGCCTCCGATTGGAAGAACGTGAGGAGAGTGGTGAGGACAGCAGAGAGGATCATAGGGGCTCCTCTTCCCTCCATTCAGGACATTTCATCTCAGCGCTGCATGTCCCGTGCCCGTAACATCATCAATGACCCATCACAACCCCACCATGGACTGTTCTCCCTGCTGCCCTCTGGGAAGAGGTTTGCAGCATCCGCTGCAGGTCCACCAGGTTCTGCAACAGCTTTTTCCCTGCTGTCATCAGACTGTTGAACACTAGAACTGTTGAGCTCTAAACTGAACTCTGCATCACACATTCACAGAACTGTACTTTATGACACTACGGACCTCTATCTTGCACTATCTCGCACTACCAACTTTACTGAACTTGTATAAACCCTTTAAATAGAAGTTTAATACATGGTTTAGCATTCCTCTGCACACTCTTGAATACTGTTTTGCCTACTTGCACTATTGCATAATTATCACTGCTGCACTTTATACTTATTTTTTATATATATATATATATATATATATATATATATATAGTATATGTATATATATATATATATATATAGTATATGTATATATATATATTTTCATAGGATATGTTACTTCTATTCAACTGCAATATCACTACTTTGTTGTAAGACGTATGCAACGGAATTTCGTTTTGTATGCACCATGTGCAGACAAGATGACAATAAAGTTTGTCTAAGTCTAAGTCATGTCAGGTCAGCTGTCTGGAGAGAGAGAGAAGTCAGGACCTGCGGGCGGAGCACCACCGTGCCACCGCCGCCATGACGGAACTCAAAAGCAAACTCCATGAGGAGAAGCAGAAAGAGTTAGCCATTACCAGGGAGCCGCTACTTGCGCTTGCTTATTAGTTGAGCGGCGCGGCGAGTCGGTTGCCTGGTAGATGTCTTTTATTGGGAGCCAAAGCCACGATTCCGTTCAAACCGATGCAAAAGAAATGGATACGTTCTGGCCCGCGTGTTGTGCGTCTTTCACATCCCGCACTTCATGCTTGCAGCTAAAGCGACTGAGAGAAACAGAAAGCCAGTTTCTGCCACTCCTGTACAAAAACAAACGCCTGAGCAGGAAGAATGAAGAACTCTCGCTGGTGCTGTGTCGCCTTGAAAACAAAGTGCGCTTTGTCACCCAGGAGAACGAGGAGATGGCAAGCTTGGTAAGTCGACGCGGACAACGGCGGCGTGCCAACAGAGTCCACTGCATTTGTGTTCCACAGAGAAGGCCTAGTTCGCTCAATGACCTGGACCGCGGTTGCGGCCAGCAGGACGGTGAAATGGAGTTCCTTCAAGTTGTGGAGCAGCGGCACATCATCGACGACTTGTCCAAGGTCTTCAGGCAGGCGACTCGGTGCACGTACGGCAGCGCCGCGCTCGCTCGCTGTCGCCAGGAAACCTTTTCCGTCCAAAGCTTGGCCGGCGGCCGCCATCCAAAAAATTGGCCCCTTAAATTCCGACCTTTCAAGCAGGAGCATTGTGCGCACGCGTTTGAACACGCTTTAGACTTGTTTTGCCGTTTTCAGCAGCTCAAAGCTCCCGTTTTGTCAGCGCCTTTGCCACTCGCTGTGCGCTGAAAACGACGGACTTGCCCGGCTGCTCAGCCCGTCAACCATGAGCCGCGAGCGCGACGTCATTGTCCGTAGGCAGCTAGTGGCAAAATGCACCCTGTTAGAGTTGCGCTCGCTCCAACTTATTTTGCAAGAACCACACGGGAGACAAGTAAGTTCTTTTGGACACCTGCAGGTGGAGAGTCCATCCGTTGTACGAATGAAGTCTGACTCTCGGCTCCTGCACGAGCATTTTAATTAAGAGAAACAGGGTGGGTGTAAGAGTGGATTGAATAGAGGAAGCCCTTGACCTCTAGTCAAAACATAGCAAGGGGTGTTTTACGACTTTGTGTAGGAAGGGATAAGCGATAGGGATAAATAAGGGATAAATAATATTATTTATTACAGGTCGCAGTCAAAGTCAAAGCAACACAATGATACGATAAAGATAATCTGGAAAACCCTGACACACCCTGTAGTTGTCACTTTTGGAAAAGACGAGCGTCCCTCCAATCATCGCCGGTGACGTGTTTTTCAGGCTCTGGAGACAGGAGCTCATGTCAGAAATGTCATTGTGAGTCGCGTTTGTTTCTGCGCCGGAGCCGTTCGTTCCCTTTGCATCCAAAGAATCTCAAAGGCGGATTATTTGTGTCGACAGGAGAGAGATTTGCTGCTACGATACCGACGTCGAGAATCTCTGAGGAGGAACAAAGCGTGAGGTCCTGCAAGGTGAGTCTGTTTGTTTGCGGCTGCTTGGTGTTGCGCAAGATGAAATGGCCTTTTTCTCGCTATCGTTCCTCTCGTCGATTCATCGTGAGGTGTCGCTTCAGTTTGTTCAGAGAGATGTTTGCTTCCGCGCCCGCAGGTCATCGAAACATTTTACGGCTACGACGAAGACGTGTTGGTGGACCCGGACGGATCGTCCTTGTCTTTTCACACCGACAGAACCCCCGACACGGAACCCGAAGAGGTAGCCCGCCATTTCTGCCAGCGTATTGGCACCAAACATTCCTCTTCAGCCTGGAATCGGACTCGTCTTTGCGTCGCGGGTGCTTTGTCGCCGGTCTGACTGATTCTGGTACTAGTGCTATGTTGCATTGGTGTGTGCATGAAGAGGCGGAGCTTCGCTACCGCCAGCTGACGCAAGAATATCAAGCGCTGCAACGAGCCTACGCTCTGCTAGCCCAGACCAGCGAAGGGGACTACGACGCCGAGAAGGAGATCAAGGTGGCGCCCCTTCCCGCAACCCCCGGCCGGGTCGCAGCCTCCCCGTTCTCACCCAGCCTCGGGTGTTCTCTGGTCTGAAAGGAGGAGGAGGAGCCTCCCTCCTCCTCCTTTCAGACCAGAGAAAAGCTGATGGTAGAAATGGGTCACTATCAAAGCAGAGTAGCAGATCTGGAGTCAGCGCTGAAGCAACAAGGACAGGTAAGCTCATCAATGAGCACACCTTTTTCTCAGACAAAATAGCTACATTCTTCAGTCACTCATCCGTCTGGCATTACTGGACCAACCCCCCCCCCCCGAACGTGGCTGGGAAAATGCGGAGAAAAGCAAATGTCATTTTCCAGTCAACCAAAGAATTTGTGGATGAAAATGACACAACATTCCAAAGCTGTCCACGCGTTTGTCTCTTCTAGAATGTCAAGTGGGTGGAGGAGATGCAGCTGCTGCGTCAGAGCAATCAGCAGTTGGCCGAAAAGGTGACGGAAAGAAAGGCGCTGGGCGGAGTCGCTTGGCGTCACACCTGTCGGGAAGCCCCGCAGATGAGGTCTGACTGTCTTTTCAGGTCAGGCGGATGGAGGCGGAAGAAGCGCGTCTGAAAGAGCACATCCAGGATATCCGAGACCAAAACGAACTGCTTGAGTTCCGCATCCTGGAGCTGGAGGTGGGAAGACTCGCACAAGCGTGTTGAGGCCAGAGATGTGACGGACGGACGGACGGACGGACGGACGGATGCATGCCTCTGCCTTTCAGGAGAGGGAGTGGCGCTCCCCCGTCTTGAAGTTTCTGCAAGTCCGTTTCCCAGACGGCCTCAGCCCTTTGCAGATCTACTGCGAGGCCGAGGGCGTGAGCGTACGTAAGGCGTCCCTCGCAACCCTAACCTTAACCCGAGGTCCCAGAACACCTTACATTGCTCCTTGCGCCTTTCCCCCGGACATCGTCATCAGTGATCTGATGAAGAAGCTGGACATCCTGGGCTATAACGCCGTAAGTGTATGTCGAACTCCTTATGTTCGCACTCCACGAGACTCGGCGGCTCAAATGTGACTTTTGGAAGGCTTTGCGCTGAAAGAAGCTTGTTGACGCTGTGCCTTTGGGCTCTTGCAGAATCTCACCAACGAGGAGCAGGTGGTCGTGATTCACGCCAGGACCCTTCTCACCCTAGCCGAGAAGGTAACGCGCACGTCCACGCACGCTCTCGCATTCTGCTTATGTGACAGCAGCCTTTCCTCAGTGGTTAGAATACATCAAAGTGACCAAGTCAGCACTTCAACAGAAGATGTTGGACATTGAAAGTGAGAAGGTAGACAGACACGCGACATCAGCCAAGGGGAACTCCGGCAATGTGCCCCAACAATTCTGACCTTGAGCTGTGCTAGGATATGTTCTGCAAGCAGAAGGGCTACCTGGATGAAGAGTTGGACTTCAGGAAGTGTTCCATGGACCAGGCTCATAAGGTAAGCCGCCCTCAAATCTCCCGCCGGACCACTGATGGACGAGGATTGCGGCCCAGAGGATCCTGGAGCTGGAGGCCATGTTGTACGAGGCGCTACCGCAGCGGGACTGGCCCGCCACGGACGGCGAAAAAGCCAGCCACGCTGGCGTGAATGACGTGCTGACGGCGGATCAGAGAGAAGAGCTTAGGAGCGCCGTGGACCAATGGAAGCGAGCCCTGATGTGCGAGTTGAGGGAGCGCGACGCTTGCATCCTCCAAGAGAGAATGGATCTGCTGCACAGCGCGCAACAGGTAAGGGCCCAAAGCCAGCCCGGCACTTACTTGCACGCTTACTGGCTTTTGAATGCCACTTTCCATTTGTCCGTCCTAGAGGAACAAAGAGCTGAAAGAATTCATCGAAGCTCAGAAGAGACAAATCAAACAATTGGAGGAGAAGTTTCTGTTTCTCTTTCTATTCTTCTCCTTGGCCTTCATTCTGTGGCCCTAACACCAGCTGGTGAGTGAGCTCCAGCGGCACCGCACTCGACACCTCCGATACACTGCCAGCCGGTCTCAGACGTTGGCAGACGCTCCGATGCCAACGTATACCCCCCGCCACGGTGACAGAGGCACCGCGTCACACCGGCGCTCATCCAATCAGAAGGCAGGAAAAGCAAATTCACATGCAGGGCACTTTTGAACCAGAAGAGAGCGCCACAAAAAACGGTTGTTGCCCCAAACGCGCACTAAAAAGGGTCAGAATAACAAGAGTCCCACTGGCAAGCCGGGGCCACCCGTCCAGCTGTTTCTTCAGGGGGGGAAAAAATTGGAGTCACCGGTGAGTACATTTTGCATTTAGCTCTGCTTTTCTGCTTCTGTCTTCAAGTGTGTGGCATCCTGCGATCAAAGATTCAGCCAACCCCAAAGCGGTTGACCTCAACGTCCCACCACCATGCCTACCAGAGCAGGTGACGTGATGCTTTGGACATCCTTCCGTCTCAGATGCCCAAAAGTACTCTTTGCCACATCTGCGGCAATACGGTGTCTTTTCAAAGGTGCAAATAAATCCAGCGTGGGCGGAACACGCACGTCTTCGGTTTTTCCTGCTTTGTTTGTGTGACAGCTGTTGTGAAAATTTTATACAAATAAAGTTGTATAGTACAGGTTTGGCCAAGCCGCAACTCCCGAACCGCATGCGGCTCTTTTATGTTCATATCAACATTTGTGTGTGTGTGTGTGGGGGGGGGTTGTGCGTGTTGGCTTCACTTGAGTTCAATTTGGTATTTTGGTCAAAAGCGCATGTGGTGAAATTCCACAAAGTAGGATGGGCAAACACATTTCTTTAAACTATGAGTGTCAATTGGGCTCTCGAAATGGCAGGGAAAAGATGCACAGCAAAACGGAAATACGTAGATGAACACAGGACGTTTTAATCAGAGTGGGAAAGTTTCTATTTTTTGTTGAACGTGATGGCAAACCATTCTGCCTGATATGTCAGACCTCAGCGCATTTCAAAGATTCAAATCTTCAGCGCCATGCACTTCAGCTCACTCCATGCTAACATTGATCAGGCGTCGAACCCGCAACATCATGCTTAAGAGGTGGCCATGCTAACCAGTGCGCCATTATGTCAACGCATAATAACTGTAAGTCTACTGATCAAAACAGCGGTTACTATATGACGTCGCTACGTCGTGGTCACGTGACGCAGACAAGACGTCAATGGACGTGGGCAGAGTTAACTTGTTTAAAAGGGAGTGGGCAGAAGAAATATTTAATTTATTTAAATCTATTTTGAGTGCACACCATTATGCCAATGCATAACAACTGTAAATCTACTAAACAAAACAGCGGTTGCTATATGACATCTGCCACGTCGTGGTCACGTGACATACGTGACGTCGATGGGCGTAACTTTCGCCGGAATTCAAATCCGCGGGGAGAGTTAACTTGTTTAAAAGAGAGTGGGCAGAAGAATTATTTAATTTATTTAAATCTATTTGGTGTGTGCGCCATTATGTCAATGCATAACAACTGTAAGTCTACTAAACAAAACAGCGGTTGCTATATGACGTCTGCCACGTCGTGGTCACGTGACGCGGACGTGACGTCGACGCCTACTTTACATCCCACCGATCACAGGACCCCTCGGCTGCATAACCGTGCCCCCTTCCCAACCAATCGGATTTGCTATACGCGAAAACGACGCCAATGGAAAGAGCTTCCGCCCAAATTTAAATCCGTGGGCGTGGCTCGCAGCAGGAAGTAGGAAAATGGCGGCGATGTTGACAAAGACACAGCGGATGGTAACATACGACTAACAAGAGAAATATTTTTATTTTCTGCTTGCAACTGGACCGTCCAGAGCGTACACGGTAAGTACAACTCATCGTTTTTAAAAAGAAGTACTTTTGTTGCCCTGAAAAGCGAGTGAGCGTGGCGTTTGTGGGGGACGTCGAATTTCGACGATTCTTTCTGGTCAACGGTTGTAAATGATTGTGTTGATTAAAAAAGAAAACTTGATGTAACTCTACTTTTAACTGCCGTTTCAGATAGATTTGGAATTGCATCACATCCAATTTTGCCTAGAGCGTACACGGTAAGTAACACTCGTTGTGTTTAAGGAGATTTACGTTTGTAATAGCAGAAGTGTAGCCGCGTTGCGTTGTACGTGTGAATGTTGGTCCAGGCGAAATGTTAATGTTTAATTTCATTCCTTTAGGTTCCACGGTGTTTGTTGGCTGCAAGTTTTCCACTGCAAGAAGAGGCTCATATCATTGACCAGGAGCGAGCTACAATGGTGAGTAGCCATAACATTTATGTTAAACACTTCCTATTTCATGTCTAACAGTACTTGATTTAACAAATAACCATAAATAAATACAGTGTGGGCACTGAAGTTAACATATGTGATTATACTGCCTAATCTGTCACCGAGTAGATTGTTGCAAAGTAATATAAGATCCAAAGTTGTAATTCAGAATAGTTTTCAAAAGAAGGCCATTAGAATTATATACAAGTCTGATTACCCTGAACAAGCTATTAATTAAATCACAAATTCTTCAATTCAAAGATTTGGTAGATTATCAGAATAATAATGTCTAACAGTAATTGATTTAACACATCACGATAAGTAGATTGAGTGTGGGCACTCTCAAGTTAACATATGTGATTATACTGCCTAATCTGTTACAGAGTATGTTGTTGCCAAGTAATGTAGAATAGATCCAAAGTAGTAATCCAGAATAGTTTTGAAAAGGGCATTGGAATAATAAACAAATCTGATTACCTTGAACATAATAGTTAAGTGTTGAATATGTCCTATGAAGTCAAAATTGGGCACCGTCATGTGGTGAAATTTGGAATTGCATCACATCCAATTTTGCCTGGGAACAAACAGATTAAATAAATCTTAGTTTTGAATAAGCCACTCCTTCTCAAACAAGTAAACTCTGCCCATTTCGCGCAGTAGATGTTCTGTTAATATCTAGTATTTATACAAAGTCATAATTTAAATTGCTTTCAACCTTCATTCATCGGTTCAACCAACATTACTCGCTCTTACTACCAACTTGTATTGATTTAACTAAGCGTTTAATACTTCCTATCAGGTCTCAAGGCAAGATTTGGCAAAATACAGTTTCAGCAAATCCAATTTTGCCAGGGAACAAAAATAGATTAAATAAACTAAATAAGTCTTCTTCCCAATAAATAAATCAGAAAAGTCTGTCTTGTAACCAGTCCTCTTCAAACAAGTAAAGTCTGCCCATTTTGTGCCGTAGATTTTGTGTCCATGCCTAGTATTTAAACAAAATCATAATTTAAACGACTTCTTGCCTTCATTCACTTTGGAAATTTGGAATTGCAGCAAATCGAATTTTGCCAGGGAACAAAAATAGATCAATTAAACTAAGTCTTCTTCCCATTAAATAAATTAAAAAAGTCTGTCTTGTAACCAGTCCTTTTCAAACAAGTAAAGTCTGCCCATTTTGTGCCGTCGATTTTGTGTTAATGCCTAGTATTTATACAAAATCATAATTTAAAGGACTTCATTCCTTCATTCACTTTGGAAATTTGGAATTGCAGCACATCAAATTTTGCCTGGGAAGAAAAGTAGATTAAATAAATTTAATAAGTCTTACTACTTCCCATTAAATAAATTAAATACGTCTTACTTGTTCCCACTCCTTTTCAAAACAGTAGTTTAAAACGAGGGCCCTTCACTCAACCTTTAACCCTATTTATTCACCTTCTAGGCTAAGTGTTAAAGGCTAAGTGTTAAAGGCTAAGTGTTAAAGGCTAAGTGTTAAAGGCTAAGTGTTAAAGGCTAAGTGTTAAAGGCTAAGTGTTAAAGGCTAAGTGTTAGAGGCTAAGTGCCAGAGGCTAGGCGCCAGAGGCGAGTTTTTGTGGGCTGAAGTTTTAGTGGGGTTAGTGTGAATACAATCCAAAAGAATACAACAGAATACAATACAATAGAATATAATACATAGATTAAATTCAATAGCTCTTACTACTTCCCATTAAATAAATTAAATACGTCTTACTTGTTCCCAATCCTTTTCAAAAAAGTAGTTTAAAACGAGGGCCCTTCACTCAACCTTTAACCTCAACCCCGCACGTCACATTGTGTTGTATCTGTGAATGTTGGTTGTGGCCAAATGATAGTTTTCTTTCATTCGTTTAGGTTCCACGGTGTTTGTTGGCTATGTTTTCCACTGTCAGAAGGATGAAAATACAAAGTACAACGCTTGGACGTGGGCGAAGACGTCACCGGTGAGTCCTTCCTTCCTATTTATTTACCTTCTAGATGCTAGAGGCTAAGTGTTAGAGGCTAAGTGTTAGAGGTTAAGTGTTAAAGGCAACACAATACGAACAACACAACACAATACGAACAACTCAACACAATATGAACAACACAATATGAACAACACAACACAATACGAACAACACAACACAATACGAACAACACAACACAATACGAACAACACAACACAATACGAACAACACAACACATTACGAACAACACAACACAATACGAACAACACAACGATACTGCACTGAACAACACGATACCGCACTGAGAAACACGATACCGCACTGAACAACACGATACCGCACTGAACAACACCATGCCGCACTGAACACCATGCCACACTGAACAACACCATCCCGCACTGAACAACACCATGCCGCACTAAACAACACCATGCCGCACTGAACAACACCATGCCTCACTGAACGACACCATGCCGCACTGAAAGACACCATGCCGCACTGAACGACACCATGCCGCACTGAACGACACCATCCCGCACTGAACACCATGCCGCACTGAACAACACCATCCTGCACTGAACAACACCATCCCGCACTGAACAACACCATGCCGCACTGAACAACATTATGCCGCACTGAACAACATTATGCCTCACTGAACATTATGCCGCACTGAACAACACCATGCCGCACTGAACAACACCATGCCGCACTGAACAACACCATGCCGCACTGAACAACACCATGCCGCACTGAACAACACCATGCCGCACTGAACAACATTATGCCGCACTGAACAACACCATGCCGCACTGAACAACACCATCCTGCACTGAACAACACCATTCCGCATTGAACACCATGCCGCACTGAACAACACCATCCCGCACTGAACAACACCATCCCGCACTGAACAACATTATGCCGCACTGAACAACATTATGCCGCACTGAACAACACCATGCCGCACTGAACAACACCATGCCGCACTGAACAACATTATAACGCACTGAACAACAACATCCCGCACTGAACAACACCATGCCGCACTAAACAACATTATGCCGCACTGAACAACATTATGCCGAAATGAACAACACCATGCCGCACTGAACAACACCATGCCGCACTGAACAACACCATGCCGCACTGAACAACACCATGCCGCACTGAACAACACGATCCCGCATTGAACACCATCCCGCACTGAACAACACCATGCCGCACTGAACAACACCATGCCGCACTGAACAACACCATGCCGCACTGAACAACACCATGCCGCACTGAACAACACCATTCCGCACTGAACAACACCATGCCGCACTGAACAACATTATGCCGCACTGAACAACACCATGCCGCACTGAACAACAACATGCCGCACTGAAAAACATTATGCCGCACTGAACAACACCATGCCGCACTGAACAACACCATCCCGAACTGAACAACACCATGCCGCATTGAACAACACCATGCCGCCCTGAACAACACCATCCTGCACTGAACAACACCATCCCGCACTGAACAACACCATGCCGCACTGAACAACACCATGCCGCACTGAACAACACCATGCCGCAATGAACAACACCATCCCGCACTGAACAACATTATGCCGCACTGAACAACATTATGCCGCACTGAACAACATTATGCCGCACTGAACAACATTATGCCGCACTGAACAACATTATGCCGCACTGAACAACATTATGCCGCACTGAACAACACCATGCCGCACTGAACAACACCATGCCGCACTGAACAACACCATGCCGCACTGAACAACACCATGCCGCACTGAACAACACGATCCCGCATTGAACAACACCATGCCGCACTGAACAACACCATGCCGCACTGAACAACACCATCCTGCACTGAACAACACCATCCCGCACTGAACAACACCATGCCGCACTGAACAACATTATGGCGCACTGAACAACATTATGCCGCACTGAACAACACCATGCCGCACTGAACAACACCATGCCGCACTGAACAACACCATGCTGCACTGAACAACACCATCCCGCACTGAACAACACCATGCCGCACTGAGCAACACCATGCCGCACTGAACAACACCATCCCGCACTGAACAACACCATGCCGCACTGAACAACACCATTCCGCACTGAACAACACCATGCCGCACTGAACAACATTACGCCGCACTGAACAACACCATGCCGCACTGAACAACACCATGCCGCACTGAACAACACCATGCCGCATTGAACAACACCATGCCGCATTGAACAACACCATGCCGCATTGAACAACACCATGCCGCACTGAACAACACCATCCTGCACTGAACAACACCATGCCGCATTGAACAACACCATGCCGCACTGAACAACACCATCCTGCACTGAACAACACCATCCCGCACTGAACAACACCATCCCGCATTGAACAACACCATCCTGCACTGAACAACACCATGCCGCACTGAACAACACCATGCCGCACTGAACAACACCATTCCGCACTGAACAACACCATTCCGCACTGAACAACACCATCCTGCACTGAACAACACCATGCCGCACTGAACAACACCATGCCGCACTGAACAACACCATTCCGCACTGAACAACACCATGCCGCACTGAACAACACCATCCTGCACTGAACAACACCATCCCGCACTGAACAACACCATGCCGCATTGAACAACACCATCCTGCACTGAACAACACCATCCTGCACTGAACAACACCATGCCGCACTGAACAACACCATGCCGCACTGAACAACACCATGCCGCACTGAACAACACCATGCCGCACTGAACAACATTATGCCGCACTGAACAACATTATGTCGCACTGAACAACACCATGCCGCACTGAACAACACCATGCTGCACTGAACAACATTATGCCGCACTGAAAAACACCATGCCGCACTGAACAACACCATCCCGCACTGAACAACACCATGCCGCACTGAACAACACCATGCTGCACTGAACAACACCATGCTGCACTGAACAACACGATCCTGCATTGAACAACACCATGCCGCACTGAACAACACCATCCTGCACTGAACAACACCATCCTGCACTGAACAACACCACCCCGTACTGAACAACACGATCCCGCATTGAACAACACCATCCCACACTGAACAACACCATGCCGCACTGAACAACACCATTCCGCACTGAACAACACCATGCCGCACTGAACAACACCATGCCGCACTGAACAACACCATGCCGCACTGAACAACACCATGCCGCATTGAACAACACCATGCCGCACTGAACAACACCATCCTGCACTGAACAACACCATCCCGCACTGAACAACACCATGCCGCATTGAACAACACCATGCCGCACTGAACAACACCATCCTGCACTGAACAACACCATCCCGCACTGAACAACACCATGCCGCACTGAATAACATTATGGCTTACTGAACAACATTATGCCGCACTGAACAACACCATGCCGCACTGAACAACACCATGCCGCACTGAACAACACCATGCCGCACTGAACAACATTATGCCGCACTGAACAACATTATGCCGCACTGAACAACACCATGCCGCACTGAACAACACCATGCCGCACTGAACAACACCATGCCGCACTGAACAACACGACGTCGCACTGAACAACACGACGCCGCACAGAACAACACGACGCCGCACAGAATAACACAATACCGCACAGAACAACACAATACCGCACAAACAGTTTTAGATAATATTACGTCGCAGTCATGTGACGCGGACATGACGTCAATAGGCGGAACTCACGGCAAAATTATAATCCGTGGGCGTGGCTTGCAACAGGAAGTAGGAAAGCGGCAATTCTGGCAAACAAGACACAGCGGTTAGTAACACGATGACTTACAAGGCAAATATTTTTGTTTTCAGCTTGCAACTTGACCGTCTAGAGCGTACAAGGTAATTACAACTGGTTTTTTTTAGCCCTGAAAAGCGAGGGAGTGTGGCGTTTGGGAGGAATGTCGAACTCGGCGTCTGCTTCCAGCCACAGACGCCAAATTTCGACGATTATTTCGACTGGTCAACGGTTGTAAATTATTGCGTTGACTAAAAACTTTATTTAACTCTACTCTTAACTTTGCCGTTTCAGATATGCGGGTATTACACCGCGGAAATGACGTCAATAGGCTGAACTCTCGCCAAAATTCAAATCTGTGGGCGCAATGGCCTTGAGCGAGACACCGGATACAAACACGACGATTATCAACAGAAATATCTTTATTTTCTGCTTGCAAGTGGACCGTCTAGAGCGTACACGGTAAGTACAACTCATTGTGTTTAAAAAGATTTACGTTTGTGTAGTTTGCGTTGCGTTGTATCTGTGAATGTTGGTTTAGGCTAAATGTTAATGTTTAATTTCATTCCTTTAGGTTCCACGGTGTTTGTTGGCTGTATGTTTTCCACTGCAAGAAGAGGCTCGTATCATTGACCAGCAGGAGCTACAATGGTGAGTACCCCTTTCGTCTTCCATTTATGTTAAACACTTCCTATTTCATGTCTAACAGTACTCGATTTAACAAATAACCATAAATAAATACAGTGTGGGCAGTCACGTTAACATATGTGATTATCCTGCCTAATATGTTTATCACAAATATGTCACTAATCACTAATATGTTTATTTGTTTATCACAACACCTTTGGACCTTCAGCAATCGATTATTTCCCTTCATCTACATAGAGACAGAACGATGGTGTCTTAAACATCTCATTCATTTCACCAAATAACTTCACGCAGGTGGATAACGGCCGTCTCGGTCACGCTATGTTGCGTGATGCAGTTTTGAAGAACCAAATGCATTTATTCAATGAATAAGTCAAGCTAGTTCTATGTTTATGATGTTGTAAGTTACGGTACCGATTGAAGTTGAGTTCGAAGCCAGTGGAAAACAGCGCTGCGTTTGTGCTCTCCAGGTACAAATGTTGTGATCTCTGACTGACGACCGGGCGAGACTCGAGTAAGAGATGTCCAAACGAGCTCCGGCAGGGCGGGCCAAGGCGGAGCGAACGGACGCCCTTCAGGCCGCCAATGACGAGCTGAGAACCAAACTGATGGACGTCCAGTTAGAACTTCAGCAGGAGAAGAACAAGGTGAAAACCTCAACAGACAGACACTGCCTGCCTCCCTGCCTGCCTCCCTGCCTGCCTCCCTGCCTGCCTCCCTGCCTGCCTCCCTCCCTCCCAGTTTTCCCGATGTAGATTAGACATGCGTGTGCCATGACTGTGTCAGCCTACATCAACAAATGCACCGAGGACGTCAGCACCACTAAGAATATCATCACCCCGGGCAACCAACGACCCTGGATGACTGAGGAGGTACGTCAAACGCTACGAGCGCGGAACTCTGCCTTCAAGTCTGGCGACAAGGAGACACTGAGGACAGCGAGAGCCAACTTGAACCGTGCCATCAGGATAGCGAAGCGAGACCGCAGTCGAAAATTTCAGGATCGTTTCCACGACGTCAAAAACATCAGGAGTATGTGGCAAGGCATACGGGCGATTACAGACGACAACTCACCCTCCCCCCACCCGGTGGGTGTAGTTGATGCTGACTTTCTAAATGGTCTAAATAACTTCTTTGGGAGGTTCGAGGCACTAAACGGCACTCCAGCAGTTAAAACTGTCCCCCATCAGGAAGAGGAGGTACTCTGCCTTGACTCCGCCGATGTGTTGAAGACCCTGAGGAGAGTCAACCCCTGTAAGGCCCCTGGCCCGGACAACATTCCTGGGCGTGTGTTCAGGGAATGTGCAAGTCATCTGGCTGGGGTCATCACAGACATTTTTAACACCTCGCTGGGCCAAGCCACAGTGCCGGCGTGCTTTAAGACTGCCTCCATCATTCCGGTGCCGAAGAAACCTCAAATCACCTCATTTAATGATTACCGGCCTGTTGCACTGACTCCGGTTATGATGAAGTGCTTCGAAAGGCTGCTTAAAGGTCACATCGTTTCCAGACTCCCCCTATTATTTGACCCGTTCCAGTTTGCCGACCGGCAAAACCGCTCCACTCAGGAAGCCATCTCCTCCGTTCTTCACCTGAGCCTGGCTCACCTGGAGGAGAAGAACACCCATGTGCGGAGGCTGTTCCTGGACTTCAGCTCAGCGTTTAACACCATCATCCCACAGCATCTGGTAGGAAAATTGGAACACCTGGGCTTCAACACCCCCCTTCGCAACTGGCTGCTAGACTTCCTCACCAACAGACCTCAGTCAGTCCGGGTCGGACAGAACACCTCTGATGTCATCACCCTCAGCACAGGCTCCCTTCAGGGCTGCGTCCTGAGCCCCCTGCTGTGCACCCTGATGACACACGACTGCGTCCTCAGGTTCACCACCAATCACATCGTGAAGTCAGCAGACGACACAACGGTGGTGGGGCTCATCAGAGACAACAACGACCTGGACTACAGAGAGGAGGTGGAGCAGCTGGTGGGCTGGTGCAGAGAAAACAGCCTGATCCTGAATGAGGAGAAGATGAAGGAGATCATCGTCGACTTCAGGAAAAAACAGCCTCACCACGCTCCACTGATCATCAACAGCTCAGCTGTGGAGGTGGTCAGCAGCACCAAATTCCTGGGGGTCCACATCACAGAAGACCTCACCTGGACTATGAACACTACGGCACTGGTCAAGAGGGCACAGAAGCGCTTGTACTTCCTGCGGAGGATGAGGAGAGCCCACCTGCCCCCACCCATCATGAGGACGTTCTACAGGAGCACCATAGAGAGCATTCTGACAAGCTGTCTCTCTGTGTGGTGTGGAGGCTGCACCGCCTCCGATTGGAAGAACGTGAGGAGAGTGGTGAGGACAGCAGAGAGGATCATAGGGGCTCCTCTTCCCTCCATTCAGGACATTTCATCTCAGCGCTGCATGTCCCGTGCCCGTAACATCATCAATGACCCATCACACCCCCACCATGGACTGTTCTCCCTGCTGCCCTCTGGGAAGAGGTTTGCAGCATCCGCTGCAGGTCCACCAGGTTCTGCAACAGCTTTTTCCCTGCTGTCATCAGACTGTTGAACACTAGAACTGTTGAGCTCTAAACTGAACTCTGCATCACACATTCACAGAACTGTACTTTATGACACTACGGACCTCTATCTTGCACTATCTCGCACTACCAACTTTACTGAACTTGTATAAACCCTTTAAATAGAAGTTTAATACATGGTTTAGCATTCCTCTGCACACTCTTGAATACTGTTTTGCCTACTTGCACTATTGCATAATTATCACTGCTGCACTTTATACTTATTTTTTATATATAATAGTATATGTATATATATATATATTTTCATAGGATATGTTACTTCTATTCAACTGCAATATCACTACTTTGTTGTAAGACGTATGCAACGGAATTTCGTTTTGTATGCACCATGTGCAGACAAGATGACAATAAAGTTTGTCTAAGTCTAAGTCTAAGTCATGTCAGGTCAGCTGTCTGGAGAGAGAGAGAAGTCAGGACCTGCGGGCGGAGCACCACCGTGCCACCGCCGCCATGACGGAACTCAAAAGCAAACTCCATGAGGAGAAGCAGAAAGAGTTAGCCATTACCAGGGAGACATTACTGCGGCAGCATGAAATGGAGCTGATGAGAGTGATCAAAATCAAAGATGGAGAGATCCAGCGACTGAATGCCTTGGTCCTCAGCCTGAGGGACGGCTCCATGGACAAGGTGATCCGCTCTATCCGTGTCTGACTATCCGCACGCCACGTCGGGCTTCGATGCGGCCGCTACCGTATTGTGTAGCTTGTCCCCAGTAAGCGTCGCGGCGCTCCGTTGCGGTCTCAACGGCCCGGTGTGGCGCAATGTCTGCTCAGGTGAGGAGGGGGGGCGCTTTGCTGGCGGAGGTGGAGGAGACGCGGCGGTGTCGGGAGACCGAGCGGTGTCGCCTCCACCAGGAGCGCGGAAGAAGCCCTGGCAGCGGCCCAGCAGGCCTGGCAGTCCCGAGCGGCCGAGCTCCGATCGGCTCATCACCAGCATCGGGAGGAGCTGAGCCGAACCAAGAGAGACTGCGAGAGGGAGATCCGCCGACTGGTAGGACTGATCAGATGCGCGGTGCGTGGCTATGTTCCCAATTTCGTTGTATACCTGCAGTGCAATGACACCTAAGGCATTCTATTCTATTCTATTTCACAAGAAGAAAATGTCCGGTTGCTCGCTTCGCTTTTGTCACAGCAAAGGTGTTCTAGTCGATTCAAGAAAAAAATTGGCCGGTTGCTCTCTTTGTTTTTGTCACAATTCTGGCAAATGAGTTTGCCCGCCTGCCTGAGCGCTCCCCGTTTGTACATCCAGACGGATGAGATCAAGCTGAAAGACAGAGCGGTTAGTGTTTTGGATGAAGCCCTGGGGCCGGCCACGTCCACCGCCTTCAGCTGCAGACTCAGGCTGCCGAGCAGCAGATCGCTGCCCTGAGGGATTCCCAAAGGGCGGGCCTAAACTACCCTGGAAGTGGGGTCAACGCCGCTACTAGCAATCCTCTTCATTGCGTAAGCCACCTCATCACACACTTGCAGTACGCATGACTTAGTTCGTTGCTGGAGGAAGGTAGCACAAAAACAGTTTTGAACTTTGAACGAGTGCTTGTGTGTGTGTGTTGCGGGGCGTTTTCAGTCTCAGGAGGATCGGGACACGCGACGGTTTCATCTGAAAATCGCTGAGCTCAGCGCAGTCATCAGGAAACTGGAGGATCGAAACGCCCTGCTTTCTGAAGAGCGCAATGAACTGGTAATTTATTGACGGCACGCTTGAAGGTTTGCGCTACGTTTGATGCGCGCCATCCAGCGAGGCACCCATTGCGCTTGCTTATTAGTTGAGCGGCGCGGCGAGTCGGTTGCCTGGTAGATGTCTTTTATTGGGAGCCAAAGCCACGATTCCGTTCAAACCGATGCAAAAGAAATGGATACGTTCTGGCCCGCGTGTTGTGCGTCTTTCACATCCCGCACTTCATGCTTGCAGCTAAAGCGACTGAGAGAAACAGAAAGCCAGTTTCTGCCACTCCTGTACAAAAACAAACGCCTGAGCAGGAAGAATGAAGAACTCTCGCTGGTGCTGTGTCGCCTTGAAAACAAAGTGCGCTTTGTCACCCAGGAGAACGAGGAGATGGCAAGCTTGGTAAGTCGACGCGGACAACGGCGGCGTGCCAACAGAGTCCACTGCATTTGTGTTCCACAGAGAAGGCCTAGTTCGCTCAATGACCTGGACCGCGGTTGCGGCCAGCAGGACGGTGAAATGGAGTTCCTTCAAGTTGTGGAGCAGCGGCACATCATCGACGACTTGTCCAAGGTCTTCAGGCAGGCGACTCGGTGCACGTACGGCAGCGCCGCGCTCGCTCGCTGTCGCCAGGAAACCTTTTCCGTCCAAAGCTTGGCCGGCGGCCGCCATCCAAAAAATTGGCCCCTTAAATTCCGACCTTTCAAGCAGGAGCATTGTGCGCACGCGTTTGAACACGCTTTAGACTTGTTTTGCCGTTTTCAGCAGCTCAAAGCTCCCGTTTTGTCAGCGCCTTTGCCACTCGCTGTGCGCTGAAAACGACGGACTTGCCCGGCTGCTCAGCCCGTCAACCATGAGCCGCGAGCGCGACGTCATTGTCCGTAGGCAGCTAGTGGCAAAATGCACCCTGTTAGAGTTGCGCTCGCTCCAACTTATTTTGCAAGAACCACACGGGAGACAAGTAAGTTCTTTTGGACACCTGCAGGTGGAGAGTCCATCCGTTGTACGAATGAAGTCTGACTCTCGGCTCCTGCACGAGCATTTTAATTAAGAGAAACAGGGTGGGTGTAAGAGTGGATTGAATAGAGGAAGCCCTTGACCTCTAGTCAAAACATAGCAAGGGGTGTTTTACGACTTTGTGTAGGAAGGGATAAGCGATAGGGATAAATAAGGGATAAATAATATCATTTATTACAGGTCGCAGTCAAAGTCAAAGCAACACAATGATACGATAAAGATAATCTGGAAAACCCTGACACACCCTGTAGTTGTCACTTTTGGAAAAGACGAGCGTCCCTCCAATCATCGCCGGTGACGTGTTTTTCAGGCTCTGGAGACAGGAGCTCATGTCAGAAATGTCATTGTGAGTCGCGTTTGTTTCTGCGCCGGAGCCGTTCGTTCCCTTTGCATCCAAAGAATCTCAAAGGCGGATTATTTGTGTCGACAGGAGAGAGATTTGCTGCTACGATACCGACGTCGAGAATCTCTGAGGAGGAACAAAGCGTGAGGTCCTGCAAGGTGAGTCTGTTTGTTTGCGGCTGCTTGGTGTTGCGCAAGATGAAATGGCCTTTTTCTCGCTATCGTTCCTCTCGTCGATTCATCGTGAGGTGTCGCTTCAGTTTGTTCAGAGAGATGTTTGCTTCCGCGCCCGCAGGTCATCGA
Source organism: Syngnathus scovelli (assembly GCF_024217435.2). Classification (NCBI taxonomy): domain Eukaryota; kingdom Metazoa; phylum Chordata; class Actinopteri; order Syngnathiformes; family Syngnathidae; genus Syngnathus; species Syngnathus scovelli. The sequence continues at coordinate 367,471 of NC_090850.1, forward strand.
AACATTTTACGGCTACGACGAAGACGTGTTGGTGGACCCGGACGGATCGTCCTTGTCTTTTCACACCGACAGAACCCCCGACACGGAACCCGAAGAGGTAGCCCGCCATTTCTGCCAGCGTATTGGCACCAAACATTCCTCTTCAGCCTGGAATCGGACTCGTCTTTGCGTCGCGGGTGCTTTGTCGCCGGTCTGACTGATTCTGGTACTAGTGCTGTGTTGCATTGGTGTGTGCATGAAGAGGCGGAGCTTCGCTACCGCCAGCTGACGCAAGAATATCAAGCGCTGCAACGAGCCTACGCTCTGCTAGCCCAGACCAGCGAAGGGGACTACGACGCCGAGAAGGAGATCAAGGTGGCGCCCCTTCCCGCAACCCCCGGCCGGGTCGCAGCCTCCCCGTTCTCACCCAGCCTCGGGTGTTCTCTGGTCTGAAAGGAGGAGGAGGAGCCTCCCTCCTCCTCCTTTCAGACCAGAGAAAAGCTGATGGTAGAAATGGGTCACTATCAAAGCAGAGTAGCAGATCTGGAGTCAGCGCTGAAGCAACAAGGACAGGTAAGCTCATCAATGAGCACACCTTTTTCTCAGACAAAATAGCTACATTCTTCAGTCACTCATCCGTCTGGCATTACTGGACCAACCCCCCCCCCCCCTGAACGTGGCTGGGAAAATGCGGAGAAAAGCAAATGTCATTTTCCAGTCAACCAAAGAATTTGTGGATGAAAATGACACAACATTCCAAAGCTGTCCACGCGTTTGTCTCTTCTAGAATGTCAAGTGGGTGGAGGAGAAGCAGCTGCTGCGTCAGAGCAATCAGCAGTTGGCCGAAAAGGTGACGGAAAGAAAGGCGCTGGGCGGAGTCGCTTGGCGTCACACCTGTCGGGAAGCCCCGCAGATGAGGTCTGACTGTCTTTTCAGGTCAGGCGGATGGAGGCGGAAGAAGCGCGTCTGAAAGAGCACATCCAGGATATCCGAGACCAAAACGAACTGCTTGAGTTCCGCATCCTGGAGCTGGAGGTGGGAAGACTCGCACAAGCGTGTTGAGGCCAGAGATGTGACGGACGGACGGACGGACGGACGGACGGATGCATGCCTCTGCCTTTCAGGAGAGGGAGTGGCGCTCCCCCGTCTTGAAGTTTCTGCAAGTCCGTTTCCCAGACGGCCTCAGCCCTTTGCAGATCTACTGCGAGGCCGAGGGCGTGAGCGTACGTAAGGCGTCCCTCGCAACCCTGACCTTAACCCGAGGTCCCAGAACACCTTACATTGCTCCTTGCGCCTTTCCCCCGGACATCGTCATCAGTGATCTGATGAAGAAGCTGGACATCCTGGGCTATAACGCCGTAAGTGTATGTCGAACTCCTTATGTTCGCACTCCACGAGACTCGGCGGCTCAAATGTGACTTTTGGAAGGCTTTGCGCTGAAAGAAGCTTGTTGACGCTGTGCCTTTGGGCTCTTGCAGAATCTCACCAACGAGGAGCAGGTGGTCGTGATTCACGCCAGGACCCTTCTCACCCTAGCCGAGAAGGTAACGCGCACGTCCACGCACGCTCTCGCATTCTGCTTATGTGACAGCAGCCTTTCCTCAGTGGTTAGAATACATCAAAGTGACCAAGTCAGCACTTCAACAGAAGATGTTGGACATTGAAAGTGAGAAGGTAGACACGCGACATCAGCCAAGGGGAACTCCGGCAATGTGCCCCAACAATTCTGACCTTGAGCTGTGCTAGGATATGTTCTGCAAGCAGAAGGGCTACCTGGATGAAGAGTTGGACTTCAGGAAGTGTTCCATGGACCAGGCTCATAAGGTAAGCCGCCCTCAAATCTCCCGCCGGACCACTGATGGACGAGGATTGCGGCCCAGAGGATCCTGGAGCTGGAGGCCATGTTGTACGAGGCGCTACCGCAGCGGGACTGCCCCGCCACGGACGGCGAAAAAGCCAGCCACGCTGGCGTGAATGACGTGCTGACGGCGGATCAGAGAGAAGAGCTTAGGAGCGCCGTGGACCAATGGAAGCGAGCCCTGATGTGCGAGTTGAGGGAGCGCGACGCTTGCATCCTCCAAGAGAGAATGGATCTGCTGCACAGCGCGCAACAGGTAAGGGCCCAAAGCCAGCCCGGCACTTACTTGCACGCTTACTGGCTTTTGAATGCCACTTTCCATTTGTCCGTCCTAGAGGAACAAAGAGCTGAAAGAATTCATCGAAGCTCAGAAGAGACAAATCAAACAATTGGAGGAGAAGTTTCTGTTTCTCTTTCTATTCTTCTCCTTGGCCTTCATTCTGTGGCCCTAACACCAGCTGGTGAGTGAGCTCCAGCGGCACCGCACTCGACACCTCCGATACACTGCCAGCCGGTCTCAGACGTTGGCAGACGCTCCGATGCCAACGTATACCCCCCGCCACGGTGACAGAGGCACCGCGTCACACCGGCGCTCATCCAATCAGAAGGCAGGAAAAGCAAATTCACATGCAGGGCACTTTTGAACCAGAAGAGAGCGCCACAAAAAACGGTTGTTGCCCCAAACGCGCACTAAAAAGGGTCAGAATAACAAGAGTCCCACTGGCAAGCCGGGGCCACCCGTCCAGCTGTTTCTTCAGGGGGGAAAAAAATTGGAGTCACCGGTGAGTACATTTTGCATTTAGCTCTGCTTTTCTGCTTCTGTCTTCAAGTGTGTGGCATCCTGCGATCAAAGATTCAGCCAACCCCAAAGCGGTTGACCTCAACGTCCCACCACCATGCCTACCAGAGCAGGTGACGTGATGCTTTGGACATCCTTCCGTCTCAGATGCCCAAAAGTACTCTTTGCCACATCTGCGGCAATACGGTGTCTTTTCAAAGGTGCAAATAAATCCAGCGTGGGCGGAACACGCACGTCTTCGGTTTTTCCTGCTTTGTTTGTGTGACAGCTGTTGTGAAAATTTTATACAAATAAAGTTGTATAGTACAGGTTTGGCCAAGCCGCAACTCCCGAACCGCATGCGGCTCTTTTATGTTCATATCAACATTTGTGTGTGTGTGTGTGGGGGGGGGGTTGTGCGTGTTGGCTTCACTTGAGTTCAATTTGGTATTTTGGTCAAAAGCGCATGTGGTGAAATTCCACAAAGTAGGATGGGCAAACACATTTCTTTAAACTATGAGTGTCAATTGGGCTCTCGAAATGGCAGGGAAAAGATGCACAGCAAAACGAAAATACGTAGATGAACACAGGACGTTTTAATCAGAGTGGGAAAGTTTCTATTTTTTGTTGAACGTGATGGCAAACCATTCTGCCTGATATGTCAGACCTCAGCGCATTTCAAAGATTCAAATCTTCAGCGCCATGCACTTCAGCTCACTCCATGCTAACATTGATCAGGCGTCGAACCCGCAACATCATGCTTAAGAGGTGGCCATGCTAACCAGTGCGCCATTATGCCAACGCATAATAACTGTAAGTCTACTGATCAAAACAGCGGTTACTATATGACGTCGCTACGTCGTGGTCACGTGACGCAGACAAGACGTCAATGGACGTGGGCAGAGTTAACTTGTTTAAAAGGGAGTGGGCAGAAGAAATATTTAATTTATTTAAATCTATTTTGAGTGCACACCATTATGCCAATGCATAACAACTGTAAATCTACTAAACAAAACAGCGGTTGCTATATGACATCTGCCACGTCGTGGTCACGTGACATACGTGACGTCGATGGGCGTAACTTTCGCCGGAATTCAAATCCGCGGGGAGAGTTAACTTGTTTAAAAGAGAGTGGGCAGAAGAATTATTTAATTTATTTAAATCTATTTGGTGTGTGCGCCTTTATGTCAATGCATAACAACTGTAAGTCTACTAAACAAAACAGCGGTTGCTATATGACGTCTGCCACGTCGTGGTCACGTGACGCGGACGTGACGTCGACGCCTACTTTACATCCCACCGATCACAGGACCCCTCGGCTGCATAACCGTGCCCCCTTCCCAACCAATCGGATTTGCTATACGCGAAAACGACGCCAATGGAAAGAGCTTCCGCCCAAATTTAAATCCGTGGGCGTGGCTCGCAGCAGGAAGTAGGAAAATGGCGGCGATGTTGACAAAGACACAGCGGATGGTAACATACGACTAACAAGAGAAATATTTTTATTTTCTGCTTGCAACTGGACCGTCCAGAGCGTACACGGTAAGTACAACTCATCGTTTTTAAAAAGAAGTACTTTTGTTGCCCTGAAAAGCGAGTGAGCGTGGCGTTTGTGGGGGACGTCGAATTTCGACGATTCTTTCTGGTCAACGGTTGTAAATGATTGTGTTGATTAAAAAAGAAAACTTGATGTAACTCTACTTTTAACTGCCGTTTCAGATAGATTTGGAATTGCATCACATCCAATTTTGCCTAGAGCGTACACGGTAAGTAACACTCGTTGTGTTTAAGGAGATTTACGTTTGTAATAGCAGAAGTGTAGCCGCGTTGCATTGTACGTGTGAATGTTGGTCCAGGCGAAATGTTAATGTTTAATTTCATTCCTTTAGGTTCCACGGTGTTTGTTGGCTGCAAGTTTTCCACTGCAAGAAGAGGCTCATATCATTGACCAGGAGCGAGCTACAATGGTGAGTAGCCATAACATTTATGTTAAACACTTCCTATTTCATGTCTAACAGTACTTGATTTAACAAATAACCATAAATAAATACAGTGTGGGCACTGAAGTTAACATATGTGATTATACTGCCTAATCTGTCACCGAGTAGATTGTTGCAAAGTAATATAAGATCCAAAGTTGTAATTCAGAATAGTTTTCAAAAGAAGGCCATTAGAATTATATACAAGTCTGATTACCCTGAACAAGCTATTAATTAAATCACAAATTCTTCAATTCAAAGATTTGGTAGATTATCAGACAAATAATGTCTAACAGTAATTGATTTAACACATCACGATAAGTAGATTGAGTGTGGGCACTCTCAAGTTAACATATGTGATTATACTGCCTAATCTGTTACAGAGTATGTTGTTGCCAAGTAATGTAGAATAGATCCAAAGTAGTAATCCAGAATAGTTTTGAAGAGGCCATTAGAATGATAAACAAATCTGATTACCTTGAACATAATAACAAGCTAAGTGTTTAATATGTCCTATGAAGTCAAAATTGGGCACCATCATGTGGTGAAATTTGGAATTGCATCACATCCAATTTTGCCTGGGAACAAACAGATTACATAAATCTTAGTTTTGAATAAGCCACTCCTTCTCAAACAAGTAAACTCTGCCCATTTTGCGCAGTAGATGTTCTGTTAATATCTAGTATTTATACAAAGTCATAATTTAAATTGCTTTCAACCTTCATTCATCGGTTCAACCAACATTACTCGCTCTTATTACCAACTTGTATTGATTTAACTAAGCGTTTAATACTTCCTATCAGGTCTCAAATCGAGATTTGGCAAAATACAATTTCAGCAAATCCAATTTTGCCAGGGAACAAAAATAGATTAAATAAACTAAATAAGTCCTCTTCCCATTAAATAAATCAGAAAAGTCTGTCTTGTAACCAGTCCTCTTCAAACAAGTAAAGTCTGCCCATTTTGTGCCGTAGATTTTGTGTCTATGCCTAGTATTTAAACAAAATCATAATTTAAACGACTTCTTTCCTTCATTCACTTTGGAAATTTGGAATTGCAGCAAATCGAATTTTGCCAGGGAACAAAAATAGATCAATTAAACTAAATAAGTCTTCTTCCCATTAAATAAATTAAAAAAGTCTGTCTTGTAACCAGTCCTTTTCAAACAAGTAAAGTCTGCCCATTTTGTGCCGTCGATTTTGTGTTTATGCCTAGTATTTATACAAAATCATAATTTAAAGGACTTCATTCCTTCATTCACTTTGGAAATTTGGAATTGCAGCACATCAAATTTTGCCTGGGAAGAAAAGTAGATTAAATAAATTTAATAAGTCTTACTACTTCCCATTAAATAAATTAAATACGTCTTACTTGTTTCCACTCCTTTTCAAAACAGTAGTTTAAAACGAGGGCCCTTCACTCAACCTTTAACCCTATTTATTCACCTTCTAGGCTAAGTGTTAAAGGCTAAGTGTTAAAGGCTAAGTGTTAAAGGCTAAGTGTTAAAGGCTAAGTGTTAGAGGCTAAGTGCCAGAGGCTAGGCGCCAGAGGCGAGTTTTTGTGGGCTGAAGTTTTAGTGGGGTTAGTGTGAATACAATCCAAAAGAATACAACAGAATACAATACAATAGAATATAATACATAGATTAAATTCAATAGCTCTTACTACTTCCCATTAAATAAATTAAATACGTCTTACTTGTTCCCAATCCTTTTCAAAAAAGTAGTTTAAAACGAGGGCCCTTCACTCAACCTTTAACCTCAACCCCGCACGTCACATTGTGTTGTATCTGTGAATGTTGGTTGTGGCCAAATGATAGTTTTCTTTCATTCGTTTAGGTTCCACGGTGTTTGTTGGCTATGTTTTCCACTGTCAGAAGGATGAAAATACAAAGTACAACGCTTGGACGTGGGCGAAGACGTCACCGGTGAGTCCTTCCTTCCTATTTATTTACCTTCTAGATGCTAGAGGCTAAGTGTTAGAGGCTAAGTGTTAAAGGCAACACAATACGAACAACACAACACAATACGAACAACTCAACACAATATGAACAACACAATATGAACAACACAACACAATACGAACAACACAACACAATACGAACAACACAACACAATACGAACAACACAACACATTACGAACAACACAACACAATACGAACAACACAACGATACTGCACTGAACAACACGATACCGCACTGAGAAACACGATACCGCACTGAGAAACACGATACCGCACTGAACAACACGATACCGCACTGAACAACACCATGCCGCACTGAACACCATGCCGCACTGAACAACACCATCCTGCACTGAACAACACCATCCCGCACTGAACAACATTATGCCGCACTGAACAACATTATGCCGCACTGAACAACATTATGCCTCACTGAACAACACCATGCCGCACTGAACAACACCATGCCGCACTGAACAACACCATGCCGCACTGAACAACACCATGCCGCACTGAACAACACCATGCCGCACTGAACAACACCATGCCGCACTGAACAACATTATGCCGCACTGAACAACACCATGCCGCACTGAACAACACCATCCTGCACTGAACAACACCATTCCGCATTGAACACCATGCCGCACTGAACAACACCATCCCGCACTGAACAACACCATCCCGCACTGAACAACATTATGCCGCACTGAACAACATTATGCCGCACTGAACAACACCATGCCGCACTGAACAACACCATGCCGCACTGAACAACATTATAACGCACTGAACAACACCATCCCGCACTGAACAACACCATGCCGCACTAAACAACATTATGCCGCACTGAACAACATTATGCCGAAATGAACAACACCATGCCGCACTGAACAACACCATGCCGCACTGAACAACACCATGCCGCACTGAACAACACCATGCCGCACTGAACAACACGATCCCGCATTGAACACCATCCCGCACTGAACAACACCATGCCGCACTGAACAACACCATGCCGCACTGAACAACACCATGCCGCACTGAACAACACCATGCCGCACTGAACAACACCATTCCGCACTGAACAACACCATGCCGCACTGAACAACATTATGCTGCACTGAACAACACCATGCCGCACTGAACAACAACATGCCGCACTGAAAAACATTATGCCGCACTGAACAACACCATGCCGCACTGAACAACACCATCCCGAACTGAACAACACCATGCCGCATTGAACAACACCATGCCGCACTGAACAACACCATCCTGCACTGAACAACACCATCCCGCACTGAACAACACCATGCCGCACTGAACAACACCATGCCGCACTGAACAACACCATGCCGCAATGAACAACACCATCCCGCACTGAACAACATTATGCCGCACTGAACAACATTATGCCGCACTGAACAACATTATGCCGCACTGAACAACATTATGCCGCACTGAACAACATTATGCCGCACTGAACAACATTATGCCGCACTGAACAACACCATGCCGCACTGAACAACACCATGCCGCACTGAACAACACCATGCCGCACTGAACAACACCATGCCGCACTGAACAACACGATCCCGCATTGAACAACACCATGCCGCACTGAACAACACCATGCCGCACTGAACAACACCATCCTGCACTGAACAACACCATCCCGCACTGAACAACACCATGCCGCACTGAACAACATTATGGCGCACTGAATAACATTATGCCGCACTGAACAACACCATGCCGCACTGAACAACACCATGCCGCACTGAACAACACCATGCTGCACTGAACAACACCATCCCGCACTGAACAACACCATGCCGCACTGAGCAACACCATGCCGCACTGAACAACACCATCCCGCACTGAACAACACCATGCCGCACTGAACAACACCATTCCGCACTGAACAACACCATGCCGCACTGAACAACACCATGCCGCACTGAACAACACCATGCCGCACTGAACAACACCATGCCGCATTGAACAACACCATGCCGCATTGAACAACACCATGCCGCATTGAACAACACCATGCCGCACTGAACAACACCATCCTGCACTGAACAACACCATGCCGCATTGAACAACACCATGCCGCACTGAACAACACCATCCTGCACTGAACAACACCATCCCGCACTGAACAACACCATCCCGCATTGAACAACACCATCCTGCACTGAACAACACCATGCCGCACTGAACAACACCATGCCGCACTGAACAACACCATTCCGCACTGAACAACACCATTCCGCACTGAACAACACCATGCCGCACTGAACAACACCATCCTGCACTGAACAACACCATCCTGCACTGAACAACACCATGCCGCATTGAACAACACCATCCTGCACTGAACAACACCATCCTGCACTGAACAACACCATGCCGCACTGAACAACACCATGCCGCACTGAACAACACCATGCCGCACTGAACAACATTATGCCGCACTGAACAACATTATGTCGCACTGAACAACACCATGCCGCACTGAACAACACCATGCTGCACTGAACAACATTATGCCGCACTGAAAAACACCATGCCGCACTGAACAACACCATCCCGCACTGAACAACACCATGCCGCATTGAACAACACCATGCCGCACTGAACAACACCATGCTGCACTGAACAACACCATGCTGCACTGAACAACACGATCCTGCATTGAACAACACCATGCCGCACTGAACAACACCATCCTGCACTGAACAACACCATCCTGCACTGAACAACACCACCCCGTACTGAACAACACGATCCCGCATTGAACAACACCATCCCACACTGAACAACACCATGCCGCACTGAACAACACCATTCCGCACTGAACAACACCATGCCGCACTGAACAACACCATGCCGCACTGAACAACACCATGCCGCACTGAACAACACCATGCCGCATTGAACAACACCATGCCGCACTGAACAACACCATCCTGCACTGAACAACACCATCCCGCACTGAACAACACCATGCCGCATTGAACAACACCATGCCGCACTGAACAACACCATCCTGCACTGAACAACACCATCCCGCACTGAACAACACCATGCCGCACTGAACAACATTATGGCTTACTGAACAACATTATGCCGCACTGAACAACACCATGCCGCACTGAACAACACCATGCCGCACTGAACAACACCATGCCGCACTGAACAACATTATGCCGCACTGAACAACATTATGCCGCACTGAACAACACCATGCCGCACTGAACAACACCATGCCGCACTGAACAACACCATGCCGCACTGAACAACACGACGTCGCACTGAACAACACGACGCCGCACAGAACAACACGACGCCGCACATAATAACACAATACCGCACAGAACAACACAATACCGCACAAACAGTTTTAGATAATATTACGTCGCAGTCATGTGACGCGGACATGACGTCAATAGGCGGAACTCACGGCAAAATTATAATCCGTGGGCGTGGCTTGCAACAGGAAGTAGGAAAGCGGCAATTCTGGCAAACAAGACACAGCGGTTAGTAACACGATGACTTACAAGGCAAATATTTTTGTTTTCAGCTTGCAACTTGACCGTCTAGAGCGTACAAGGTAATTACAACTGGTTTTTTTTAGCCCTGAAAAGCGAGGGAGTGTGGCGTTTGGGAGGAATGTCGAACTCGGCGTCTGCTTCCAGCCACAGACGCCAAATTTCGACGATTATTTCGACTGGTCAACGGTTGTAAATTATTGCGTTGACTAAAAACTTTATTTAACTCTACTCTTAACTTTGCCGTTTCAGATATGCGGGTATTACACCGCGGAAATGACGTCAATAGGCTGAACTCTCGCCAAAATTCAAATCTGTGGGCGCAATGGCCTTGAGCGAGACACCGGATACAAACACGACGATTATCAACAGAAATATCTTTATTTTCTGCTTGCAAGTGGACCGTCTAGAGCGTACACGGTAAGTACAACTCATTGTGTTTAAAAAGATTTACGTTTGTGTAGTTTGCGTTGCGTTGTATCTGTGAATGTTGGTTTAGGCTAAATGTTAATGTTTAATTTCATTCCTTTAGGTTCCACGGTGTTTGTTGGCTGTATGTTTTCCACTGCAAGAAGAGGCTCGTATCATTGACCAGCAGGAGCTACAATGGTGAGTACCCCTTTCGTCTTCCATTTATGTTAAACACTTCCTATTTCATGTCTAACAGTACTCGATTTAACAAATAACCATAAATAAATACAGTGTGGGCAGTCACGTTAACATATGTGATTATCCTGCCTAATATGTTTATCACAAATATGTCACTAATCACTAATATGTTTATTTGTTTATCACAACACCTTTGGACCTTCAGCAATCGATTATTTCCCTTCATCTACATAGAGACAGAACGATGGTGTCTTAAACATCTCATTCATTTCACCAAATAACTTCACGCAGGTGGATAACGGCCGTCTCGGTCACGCTATGTTGCGTGATGCAGTTTTGAAGAACCAAATGCATTTATTCAATGAATAAGTCAAGCTAGTTCTATGTTTATGATGTTGTAAGTTACGGTACCGATTGAAGTTGAGTTCGAAGCCAGTGGAAAACAGCGCTGCGTTTGTGCTCTCCAGGTACAAATGTTGTGATCTCTGACTGACGACCGGGCGAGACTCGAGTAAGAGATGTCCAAACGAGCTCCGGCAGGGCGGGCCAAGGCGGAGCGAACGGACGCCCTTCAGGCCGCCAATGACGAGCTGAGAACCAAACTGATGGACGTCCAGTTAGAACTTCAGCAGGAGAAGAACAAGGTGAAAACCTCAACAGACAGACACTGCCTGCCTCCCTGCCTGCCTCCCTGCCTGCCTCCCTCCCTCCCAGTTTTCCCGATGTAGATTAGACATGCGTGTGCCATGACTGTGTCAGCCTACATCAACAAATGCACCGAGGACGTCAGCACCACTAAGAATATCATCACCCCGGGCAACCAACGACCCTGGATGACTGAGGAGGTACGTCAAACGCTACGAGCGCGGAACTCTGCCTTCAAGTCTGGCGACAAGGAGACACTGAGGACAGCGAGAGCCAACTTGAACCGTGCCATCAGGATAGCGAAGCGAGACCGCAGTCGAAAATTTCAGGATCGTTTCCACGACGTCAAAAACATCAGGAGTATGTGGCAAGGCATACGGGCGATTACAGACGACAACTCACCCTCCCCCCCCCCGGTGGGTGTAGTTGATGCTGACTTTCTAAATGGTCTAAATAACTTCTTTGGGAGGTTCGAGGCACTAAACGGCACTCCAGCAGTTAAAACTGTCCCCCATCAGGAAGAGGAGGTACTCTGCCTTGACTCCGCCGATGTGTTGAAGACCCTGAGGAGAGTCAACCCCTGTAAGGCCCCTGGCCCGGACAACATTCCTGGGCGTGTGTTCAGGGAATGTGCAAGTCATCTGGCTGGGGTCATCACAGACATTTTTAACACCTCGCTGGGCCAAGCCACAGTGCCGGCGTGCTTTAAGACTGCCTCCATCATTCCGGTGCCGAAGAAACCTCAAATCACCTCATTTAATGATTACCGGCCTGTTGCACTGACTCCGGTTATGATGAAGTGCTTCGAAAGGCTGCTTAAAGGTCACATCGTTTCCAGACTCCCCCTATTATTTGACCCGTTCCAGTTTGCCGACCGGCAAAACCGCTCCACTCAGGAAGCCATCTCCTCCGTTCTTCACCTGAGCCTGGCTCACCTGGAGGAGAAGAACACCCATGTGCGGAGGCTGTTCCTGGACTTCAGCTCAGCGTTTAACACCATCATCCCACAGCATCTGGTAGGAAAATTGGAACACCTGGGCTTCAACACCCCCCTTCGCAACTGGCTGCTAGACTTCCTCACCAACAGACCTCAGTCAGTCCGGGTCGGACAGAACACCTCTGATGTCATCACCCTCAGCACAGGCTCCCTTCAGGGCTGCGTCCTGAGCCCCCTGCTGTGCACCCTGATGACACACGACTGCGTCCTCAGGTTCACCACCAATCACATCGTGAAGTCAGCAGACGACACAACGGTGGTGGGGCTCATCAGAGACAACAACGACCTGGACTACAGAGAGGAGGTGGAGCAGCTGGTGGGCTGGTGCAGAGAAAACAGCCTGATCCTGAATGAGGAGAAGATGAAGGAGATCATCGTCGACTTCAGGAAAAAACAGCCTCACCACGCTCCACTGATCATCAACAGCTCAGCTGTGGAGGTGGTCAGCAGCACCAAATTCCTGGGGGTCCACATCACAGAAGACCTCACCTGGACTATGAACACTACGGCACTGGTCAAGAGGGCACAGAAGCGCTTGTACTTCCTGCGGAGGATGAGGAGAGCCCACCTGCCCCCACCCATCATGAGGACGTTCTACAGGAGCACCATAGAGAGCATTCTGACAAGCTGTCTCTCTGTGTGGTGTGGAGGCTGCACCGCCTCCGATTGGAAGAACGTGAGGAGAGTGGTGAGGACAGCAGAGAGGATCATAGGGGCTCCTCTTCCCTCCATTCAGGACATTTCATCTCAGCGCTGCATGTCCCGTGCCCGTAACATCATCAATGACCCATCACAACCCCACCATGGACTGTTCTCCCTGCTGCCCTCTGGGAAGAGGTTTGCAGCATCCGCTGCAGGTCCACCAGGTTCTGCAACAGCTTTTTCCCTGCTGTCATCAGACTGTTGAACACTAGAACTGTTGAGCTCTAAACTGAACTCTGCATCACACATTCACAGAACTGTACTTTATGACACTACGGACCTCTATCTTGCACTATCTCGCACTACCAACTTTACTGAACTTGTATAAACCCTTTAAATAGAAGTTTAATACATGGTTTAGCATTCCTCTGCACACTCTTGAATACTGTTTTGCCTACTTGCACTATTGCATAATTATCACTGCTGCACTTTATACTTATTTTTTATATATATATATATATATATATATATATATATATATATATAGTATATGTATATATATATATATTTTCATAGGATATGTTACTTCTATTCAACTGCAATATCACTACTTTGTTGTAAGACGTATGCAACGGAATTTCGTTTTGTATGCACCATGTGCAGACAAGATGACAATAAAGTTTGTCTAAGTCTAAGTCATGTCAGGTCAGCTGTCTGGAGAGAGAGAGAAGTCAGGACCTGCGGGCGGAGCACCACCGTGCCACCGCCGCCATGACGGAACTCAAAAGCAAACTCCATGAGGAGAAGCAGAAAGAGTTAGCCATTACCAGGGAGCCGCTACTTGCGCTTGCTTATTAGTTGAGCGGCGCGGCGAGTCGGTTGCCTGGTAGATGTCTTTTATTGGGAGCCAAAGCCACGATTCCGTTCAAACCGATGCAAAAGAAATGGATACGTTCTGGCCCGCGTGTTGTGCGTCTTTCACATCCCGCACTTCATGCTTGCAGCTAAAGCGACTGAGAGAAACAGAAAGCCAGTTTCTGCCACTCCTGTACAAAAACAAACGCCTGAGCAGGAAGAATGAAGAACTCTCGCTGGTGCTGTGTCGCCTTGAAAACAAAGTGCGCTTTGTCACCCAGGAGAACGAGGAGATGGCAAGCTTGGTAAGTCGACGCGGACAACGGCGGCGTGCCAACAGAGTCCACTGCATTTGTGTTCCACAGAGAAGGCCTAGTTCGCTCAATGACCTGGACCGCGGTTGCGGCCAGCAGGACGGTGAAATGGAGTTCCTTCAAGTTGTGGAGCAGCGGCACATCATCGACGACTTGTCCAAGGTCTTCAGGCAGGCGACTCGGTGCACGTACGGCAGCGCCGCGCTCGCTCGCTGTCGCCAGGAAACCTTTTCCGTCCAAAGCTTGGCCGGCGGCCGCCATCCAAAAAATTGGCCCCTTAAATTCCGACCTTTCAAGCAGGAGCATTGTGCGCACGCGTTTGAACACGCTTTAGACTTGTTTTGCCGTTTTCAGCAGCTCAAAGCTCCCGTTTTGTCAGCGCCTTTGCCACTCGCTGTGCGCTGAAAACGACGGACTTGCCCGGCTGCTCAGCCCGTCAACCATGAGCCGCGAGCGCGACGTCATTGTCCGTAGGCAGCTAGTGGCAAAATGCACCCTGTTAGAGTTGCGCTCGCTCCAACTTATTTTGCAAGAACCACACGGGAGACAAGTAAGTTCTTTTGGACACCTGCAGGTGGAGAGTCCATCCGTTGTACGAATGAAGTCTGACTCTCGGCTCCTGCACGAGCATTTTAATTAAGAGAAACAGGGTGGGTGTAAGAGTGGATTGAATAGAGGAAGCCCTTGACCTCTAGTCAAAACATAGCAAGGGGTGTTTTACGACTTTGTGTAGGAAGGGATAAGCGATAGGGATAAATAAGGGATAAATAATATTATTTATTACAGGTCGCAGTCAAAGTCAAAGCAACACAATGATACGATAAAGATAATCTGGAAAACCCTGACACACCCTGTAGTTGTCACTTTTGGAAAAGACGAGCGTCCCTCCAATCATCGCCGGTGACGTGTTTTTCAGGCTCTGGAGACAGGAGCTCATGTCAGAAATGTCATTGTGAGTCGCGTTTGTTTCTGCGCCGGAGCCGTTCGTTCCCTTTGCATCCAAAGAATCTCAAAGGCGGATTATTTGTGTCGACAGGAGAGAGATTTGCTGCTACGATACCGACGTCGAGAATCTCTGAGGAGGAACAAAGCGTGAGGTCCTGCAAGGTGAGTCTGTTTGTTTGCGGCTGCTTGGTGTTGCGCAAGATGAAATGGCCTTTTTCTCGCTATCGTTCCTCTCGTCGATTCATCGTGAGGTGTCGCTTCAGTTTGTTCAGAGAGATGTTTGCTTCCGCGCCCGCAGGTCATCGAAACATTTTACGGCTACGACGAAGACGTGTTGGTGGACCCGGACGGATCGTCCTTGTCTTTTCACACCGACAGAACCCCCGACACGGAACCCGAAGAGGTAGCCCGCCATTTCTGCCAGCGTATTGGCACCAAACATTCCTCTTCAGCCTGGAATCGGACTCGTCTTTGCGTCGCGGGTGCTTTGTCGCCGGTCTGACTGATTCTGGTACTAGTGCTATGTTGCATTGGTGTGTGCATGAAGAGGCGGAGCTTCGCTACCGCCAGCTGACGCAAGAATATCAAGCGCTGCAACGAGCCTACGCTCTGCTAGCCCAGACCAGCGAAGGGGACTACGACGCCGAGAAGGAGATCAAGGTGGCGCCCCTTCCCGCAACCCCCGGCCGGGTCGCAGCCTCCCCGTTCTCACCCAGCCTCGGGTGTTCTCTGGTCTGAAAGGAGGAGGAGGAGCCTCCCTCCTCCTCCTTTCAGACCAGAGAAAAGCTGATGGTAGAAATGGGTCACTATCAAAGCAGAGTAGCAGATCTGGAGTCAGCGCTGAAGCAACAAGGACAGGTAAGCTCATCAATGAGCACACCTTTTTCTCAGACAAAATAGCTACATTCTTCAGTCACTCATCCGTCTGGCATTACTGGACCAACCCCCCCCCCCCGAACGTGGCTGGGAAAATGCGGAGAAAAGCAAATGTCATTTTCCAGTCAACCAAAGAATTTGTGGATGAAAATGACACAACATTCCAAAGCTGTCCACGCGTTTGTCTCTTCTAGAATGTCAAGTGGGTGGAGGAGATGCAGCTGCTGCGTCAGAGCAATCAGCAGTTGGCCGAAAAGGTGACGGAAAGAAAGGCGCTGGGCGGAGTCGCTTGGCGTCACACCTGTCGGGAAGCCCCGCAGATGAGGTCTGACTGTCTTTTCAGGTCAGGCGGATGGAGGCGGAAGAAGCGCGTCTGAAAGAGCACATCCAGGATATCCGAGACCAAAACGAACTGCTTGAGTTCCGCATCCTGGAGCTGGAGGTGGGAAGACTCGCACAAGCGTGTTGAGGCCAGAGATGTGACGGACGGACGGACGGACGGACGGACGGATGCATGCCTCTGCCTTTCAGGAGAGGGAGTGGCGCTCCCCCGTCTTGAAGTTTCTGCAAGTCCGTTTCCCAGACGGCCTCAGCCCTTTGCAGATCTACTGCGAGGCCGAGGGCGTGAGCGTACGTAAGGCGTCCCTCGCAACCCTAACCTTAACCCGAGGTCCCAGAACACCTTACATTGCTCCTTGCGCCTTTCCCCCGGACATCGTCATCAGTGATCTGATGAAGAAGCTGGACATCCTGGGCTATAACGCCGTAAGTGTATGTCGAACTCCTTATGTTCGCACTCCACGAGACTCGGCGGCTCAAATGTGACTTTTGGAAGGCTTTGCGCTGAAAGAAGCTTGTTGACGCTGTGCCTTTGGGCTCTTGCAGAATCTCACCAACGAGGAGCAGGTGGTCGTGATTCACGCCAGGACCCTTCTCACCCTAGCCGAGAAGGTAACGCGCACGTCCACGCACGCTCTCGCATTCTGCTTATGTGACAGCAGCCTTTCCTCAGTGGTTAGAATACATCAAAGTGACCAAGTCAGCACTTCAACAGAAGATGTTGGACATTGAAAGTGAGAAGGTAGACAGACACGCGACATCAGCCAAGGGGAACTCCGGCAATGTGCCCCAACAATTCTGACCTTGAGCTGTGCTAGGATATGTTCTGCAAGCAGAAGGGCTACCTGGATGAAGAGTTGGACTTCAGGAAGTGTTCCATGGACCAGGCTCATAAGGTAAGCCGCCCTCAAATCTCCCGCCGGACCACTGATGGACGAGGATTGCGGCCCAGAGGATCCTGGAGCTGGAGGCCATGTTGTACGAGGCGCTACCGCAGCGGGACTGGCCCGCCACGGACGGCGAAAAAGCCAGCCACGCTGGCGTGAATGACGTGCTGACGGCGGATCAGAGAGAAGAGCTTAGGAGCGCCGTGGACCAATGGAAGCGAGCCCTGATGTGCGAGTTGAGGGAGCGCGACGCTTGCATCCTCCAAGAGAGAATGGATCTGCTGCACAGCGCGCAACAGGTAAGGGCCCAAAGCCAGCCCGGCACTTACTTGCACGCTTACTGGCTTTTGAATGCCACTTTCCATTTGTCCGTCCTAGAGGAACAAAGAGCTGAAAGAATTCATCGAAGCTCAGAAGAGACAAATCAAACAATTGGAGGAGAAGTTTCTGTTTCTCTTTCTATTCTTCTCCTTGGCCTTCATTCTGTGGCCCTAACACCAGCTGGTGAGTGAGCTCCAGCGGCACCGCACTCGACACCTCCGATACACTGCCAGCCGGTCTCAGACGTTGGCAGACGCTCCGATGCCAACGTATACCCCCCGCCACGGTGACAGAGGCACCGCGTCACACCGGCGCTCATCCAATCAGAAGGCAGGAAAAGCAAATTCACATGCAGGGCACTTTTGAACCAGAAGAGAGCGCCACAAAAAACGGTTGTTGCCCCAAACGCGCACTAAAAAGGGTCAGAATAACAAGAGTCCCACTGGCAAGCCGGGGCCACCCGTCCAGCTGTTTCTTCAGGGGGGGAAAAAATTGGAGTCACCGGTGAGTACATTTTGCATTTAGCTCTGCTTTTCTGCTTCTGTCTTCAAGTGTGTGGCATCCTGCGATCAAAGATTCAGCCAACCCCAAAGCGGTTGACCTCAACGTCCCACCACCATGCCTACCAGAGCAGGTGACGTGATGCTTTGGACATCCTTCCGTCTCAGATGCCCAAAAGTACTCTTTGCCACATCTGCGGCAATACGGTGTCTTTTCAAAGGTGCAAATAAATCCAGCGTGGGCGGAACACGCACGTCTTCGGTTTTTCCTGCTTTGTTTGTGTGACAGCTGTTGTGAAAATTTTATACAAATAAAGTTGTATAGTACAGGTTTGGCCAAGCCGCAACTCCCGAACCGCATGCGGCTCTTTTATGTTCATATCAACATTTGTGTGTGTGTGTGTGGGGGGGGGTTGTGCGTGTTGGCTTCACTTGAGTTCAATTTGGTATTTTGGTCAAAAGCGCATGTGGTGAAATTCCACAAAGTAGGATGGGCAAACACATTTCTTTAAACTATGAGTGTCAATTGGGCTCTCGAAATGGCAGGGAAAAGATGCACAGCAAAACGGAAATACGTAGATGAACACAGGACGTTTTAATCAGAGTGGGAAAGTTTCTATTTTTTGTTGAACGTGATGGCAAACCATTCTGCCTGATATGTCAGACCTCAGCGCATTTCAAAGATTCAAATCTTCAGCGCCATGCACTTCAGCTCACTCCATGCTAACATTGATCAGGCGTCGAACCCGCAACATCATGCTTAAGAGGTGGCCATGCTAACCAGTGCGCCATTATGTCAACGCATAATAACTGTAAGTCTACTGATCAAAACAGCGGTTACTATATGACGTCGCTACGTCGTGGTCACGTGACGCAGACAAGACGTCAATGGACGTGGGCAGAGTTAACTTGTTTAAAAGGGAGTGGGCAGAAGAAATATTTAATTTATTTAAATCTATTTTGAGTGCACACCATTATGCCAATGCATAACAACTGTAAATCTACTAAACAAAACAGCGGTTGCTATATGACATCTGCCACGTCGTGGTCACGTGACATACGTGACGTCGATGGGCGTAACTTTCGCCGGAATTCAAATCCGCGGGGAGAGTTAACTTGTTTAAAAGAGAGTGGGCAGAAGAATTATTTAATTTATTTAAATCTATTTGGTGTGTGCGCCATTATGTCAATGCATAACAACTGTAAGTCTACTAAACAAAACAGCGGTTGCTATATGACGTCTGCCACGTCGTGGTCACGTGACGCGGACGTGACGTCGACGCCTACTTTACATCCCACCGATCACAGGACCCCTCGGCTGCATAACCGTGCCCCCTTCCCAACCAATCGGATTTGCTATACGCGAAAACGACGCCAATGGAAAGAGCTTCCGCCCAAATTTAAATCCGTGGGCGTGGCTCGCAGCAGGAAGTAGGAAAATGGCGGCGATGTTGACAAAGACACAGCGGATGGTAACATACGACTAACAAGAGAAATATTTTTATTTTCTGCTTGCAACTGGACCGTCCAGAGCGTACACGGTAAGTACAACTCATCGTTTTTAAAAAGAAGTACTTTTGTTGCCCTGAAAAGCGAGTGAGCGTGGCGTTTGTGGGGGACGTCGAATTTCGACGATTCTTTCTGGTCAACGGTTGTAAATGATTGTGTTGATTAAAAAAGAAAACTTGATGTAACTCTACTTTTAACTGCCGTTTCAGATAGATTTGGAATTGCATCACATCCAATTTTGCCTAGAGCGTACACGGTAAGTAACACTCGTTGTGTTTAAGGAGATTTACGTTTGTAATAGCAGAAGTGTAGCCGCGTTGCGTTGTACGTGTGAATGTTGGTCCAGGCGAAATGTTAATGTTTAATTTCATTCCTTTAGGTTCCACGGTGTTTGTTGGCTGCAAGTTTTCCACTGCAAGAAGAGGCTCATATCATTGACCAGGAGCGAGCTACAATGGTGAGTAGCCATAACATTTATGTTAAACACTTCCTATTTCATGTCTAACAGTACTTGATTTAACAAATAACCATAAATAAATACAGTGTGGGCACTGAAGTTAACATATGTGATTATACTGCCTAATCTGTCACCGAGTAGATTGTTGCAAAGTAATATAAGATCCAAAGTTGTAATTCAGAATAGTTTTCAAAAGAAGGCCATTAGAATTATATACAAGTCTGATTACCCTGAACAAGCTATTAATTAAATCACAAATTCTTCAATTCAAAGATTTGGTAGATTATCAGAATAATAATGTCTAACAGTAATTGATTTAACACATCACGATAAGTAGATTGAGTGTGGGCACTCTCAAGTTAACATATGTGATTATACTGCCTAATCTGTTACAGAGTATGTTGTTGCCAAGTAATGTAGAATAGATCCAAAGTAGTAATCCAGAATAGTTTTGAAAAGGGCATTGGAATAATAAACAAATCTGATTACCTTGAACATAATAGTTAAGTGTTGAATATGTCCTATGAAGTCAAAATTGGGCACCGTCATGTGGTGAAATTTGGAATTGCATCACATCCAATTTTGCCTGGGAACAAACAGATTAAATAAATCTTAGTTTTGAATAAGCCACTCCTTCTCAAACAAGTAAACTCTGCCCATTTCGCGCAGTAGATGTTCTGTTAATATCTAGTATTTATACAAAGTCATAATTTAAATTGCTTTCAACCTTCATTCATCGGTTCAACCAACATTACTCGCTCTTACTACCAACTTGTATTGATTTAACTAAGCGTTTAATACTTCCTATCAGGTCTCAAGGCAAGATTTGGCAAAATACAGTTTCAGCAAATCCAATTTTGCCAGGGAACAAAAATAGATTAAATAAACTAAATAAGTCTTCTTCCCAATAAATAAATCAGAAAAGTCTGTCTTGTAACCAGTCCTCTTCAAACAAGTAAAGTCTGCCCATTTTGTGCCGTAGATTTTGTGTCCATGCCTAGTATTTAAACAAAATCATAATTTAAACGACTTCTTGCCTTCATTCACTTTGGAAATTTGGAATTGCAGCAAATCGAATTTTGCCAGGGAACAAAAATAGATCAATTAAACTAAGTCTTCTTCCCATTAAATAAATTAAAAAAGTCTGTCTTGTAACCAGTCCTTTTCAAACAAGTAAAGTCTGCCCATTTTGTGCCGTCGATTTTGTGTTAATGCCTAGTATTTATACAAAATCATAATTTAAAGGACTTCATTCCTTCATTCACTTTGGAAATTTGGAATTGC
This sequence comes from Syngnathus scovelli, assembly GCF_024217435.2. Classification (NCBI taxonomy): domain Eukaryota; kingdom Metazoa; phylum Chordata; class Actinopteri; order Syngnathiformes; family Syngnathidae; genus Syngnathus; species Syngnathus scovelli. The sequence goes on from NC_090850.1 coordinate 388,771, forward strand.
AGCACATCAAATTTTGCCTGGGAAGAAAAGTAGATTAAATAAATTTAATAAGTCTTACTACTTCCCATTAAATAAATTAAATACGTCTTACTTGTTCCCACTCCTTTTCAAAACAGTAGTTTAAAACGAGGGCCCTTCACTCAACCTTTAACCCTATTTATTCACCTTCTAGGCTAAGTGTTAAAGGCTAAGTGTTAAAGGCTAAGTGTTAAAGGCTAAGTGTTAAAGGCTAAGTGTTAAAGGCTAAGTGTTAAAGGCTAAGTGTTAAAGGCTAAGTGTTAGAGGCTAAGTGCCAGAGGCTAGGCGCCAGAGGCGAGTTTTTGTGGGCTGAAGTTTTAGTGGGGTTAGTGTGAATACAATCCAAAAGAATACAACAGAATACAATACAATAGAATATAATACATAGATTAAATTCAATAGCTCTTACTACTTCCCATTAAATAAATTAAATACGTCTTACTTGTTCCCAATCCTTTTCAAAAAAGTAGTTTAAAACGAGGGCCCTTCACTCAACCTTTAACCTCAACCCCGCACGTCACATTGTGTTGTATCTGTGAATGTTGGTTGTGGCCAAATGATAGTTTTCTTTCATTCGTTTAGGTTCCACGGTGTTTGTTGGCTATGTTTTCCACTGTCAGAAGGATGAAAATACAAAGTACAACGCTTGGACGTGGGCGAAGACGTCACCGGTGAGTCCTTCCTTCCTATTTATTTACCTTCTAGATGCTAGAGGCTAAGTGTTAGAGGCTAAGTGTTAGAGGTTAAGTGTTAAAGGCAACACAATACGAACAACACAACACAATACGAACAACTCAACACAATATGAACAACACAATATGAACAACACAACACAATACGAACAACACAACACAATACGAACAACACAACACAATACGAACAACACAACACATTACGAACAACACAACACAATACGAACAACACAACGATACTGCACTGAACAACACGATACCGCACTGAGAAACACGATACCGCACTGAACAACACGATACCGCACTGAACAACACCATGCCGCACTGAACACCATGCCACACTGAACAACACCATCCCGCACTGAACAACACCATGCCGCACTAAACAACACCATGCCGCACTGAACAACACCATGCCTCACTGAACGACACCATGCCGCACTGAAAGACACCATGCCGCACTGAACGACACCATGCCGCACTGAACGACACCATCCCGCACTGAACACCATGCCGCACTGAACAACACCATCCTGCACTGAACAACACCATCCCGCACTGAACAACACCATGCCGCACTGAACAACATTATGCCGCACTGAACAACATTATGCCTCACTGAACATTATGCCGCACTGAACAACACCATGCCGCACTGAACAACACCATGCCGCACTGAACAACACCATGCCGCACTGAACAACACCATGCCGCACTGAACAACACCATGCCGCACTGAACAACATTATGCCGCACTGAACAACACCATGCCGCACTGAACAACACCATCCTGCACTGAACAACACCATTCCGCATTGAACACCATGCCGCACTGAACAACACCATCCCGCACTGAACAACACCATCCCGCACTGAACAACATTATGCCGCACTGAACAACATTATGCCGCACTGAACAACACCATGCCGCACTGAACAACACCATGCCGCACTGAACAACATTATAACGCACTGAACAACAACATCCCGCACTGAACAACACCATGCCGCACTAAACAACATTATGCCGCACTGAACAACATTATGCCGAAATGAACAACACCATGCCGCACTGAACAACACCATGCCGCACTGAACAACACCATGCCGCACTGAACAACACCATGCCGCACTGAACAACACGATCCCGCATTGAACACCATCCCGCACTGAACAACACCATGCCGCACTGAACAACACCATGCCGCACTGAACAGCACCATGCCGCACTGAACAACACCATGCCGCACTGAACAACACCATTCCGCACTGAACAACACCATGCCGCACTGAACAACATTATGCTGCACTGAACAACACCATGCCGCACTGAACAACAACATGCCGCACTGAAAAACATTATGCCGCACTGAACAACACCATGCCGCACTGAACAACACCATCCCGAACTGAACAACACCATGCCGCATTGAACAACACCATGCCGCACTGAACAACACCATCCTGCACTGAACAACACCATCCCGCACTGAACAACACCATGCCGCACTGAACAACACCATGCCGCACTGAACAACACCATGCCGCAATGAACAACACCATCCCGCACTGAACAACATTATGCCGCACTGAACAACATTATGCCGCACTGAACAACATTATGCCGCACTGAACAACATTATGCCGCACTGAACAACATTATGCCGCACTGAACAACATTATGCCGCACTGAACAACACCATGCCGCACTGAACAACACCATGCCGCACTGAACAACACCATGCCGCACTGAACAACACCATGCCGCACTGAACAACACGATCCCGCATTGAACAACACCATGCCGCACTGAACAACACCATGCCGCACTGAACAACACCATCCTGCACTGAACAACACCATCCCGCACTGAACAACACCATGCCGCACTGAACAACATTATGGCGCACTGAACAACATTATGCCGCACTGAACAACACCATGCCGCACTGAACAACACCATGCCGCACTGAACAACACCATGCTGCACTGAACAACACCATCCCGCACTGAACAACACCATGCCGCACTGAGCAACACCATGCCGCACTGAACAACACCATCCCGCACTGAACAACACCATGCCGCACTGAACAACACCATTCCGCACTGAACAACACCATGCCGCACTGAACAACATTACGCCGCACTGAACAACACCATGCCGCACTGAACAACACCATGCCGCACTGAACAACACCATGCCGCATTGAACAACACCATGCCGCATTGAACAACACCATGCCGCATTGAACAACACCATGCCGCACTGAACAACACCATCCTGCACTGAACAACACCATGCCGCATTGAACAACACCATGCCGCACTGAACAACACCATCCTGCACTGAACAACACCATCCCGCACTGAACAACACCATCCCGCATTGAACAACACCATCCTGCACTGAACAACACCATGCCGCACTGAACAACACCATGCCGCACTGAACAACACCATTCCGCACTGAACAACACCATGCCGCACTGAACAACACCATCCTGCACTGAACAACACCATGCCGCACTGAACAACACCATGCCGCACTGAACAACACCATTCCGCACTGAACAACACCATGCCGCACTGAACAACACCATCCTGCACTGAACAACACCATCCCGCACTGAACAACACCATGCCGCATTGAACAACACCATCCTGCACTGAACAACACCATCCTGCACTGAACAACACCATGCCGCACTGAACAACACCATGCCGCACTGAACAACACCATGCCGCACTGAACAACACCATGCCGCACTGAACAACATTATGCCGCACTGAACAACATTATGTCGCACTGAACAACACCATGCCGCACTGAACAACACCATGCTGCACTGAACAACATTATGCCGCACTGAAAAACACCATGCCGCACTGAACAACACCATCCCGCACTGAACAACACCATGCCGCACTGAACAACACCATGCTGCACTGAACAACACCATGCTGCACTGAACAACACGATCCTGCATTGAACAACACCATGCCGCACTGAACAACACCATCCTGCACTGAACAACACCATCCTGCACTGAACAACACCACCCCGTACTGAACAACACGATCCCGCATTGAACAACACCATCCCACACTGAACAACACCATGCCGCACTGAACAACACCATTCCGCACTGAACAACACCATGCCGCACTGAACAACACCATGCCGCACTGAACAACACCATGCCGCACTGAACAACACCATGCCGCATTGAACAACACCATGCCGCACTGAACAACACCATCCTGCACTGAACAACACCATCCCGCACTGAACAACACCATGCCGCATTGAACAACACCATGCCGCACTGAACAACACCATCCTGCACTGAACAACACCATCCCGCACTGAACAACACCATGCCGCACTGAATAACATTATGGCTTACTGAACAACATTATGCCGCACTGAACAACACCATGCCGCACTGAACAACACCATGCCGCACTGAACAACACCATGCCGCACTGAACAACATTATGCCGCACTGAACAACATTATGCCGCACTGAACAACACCATGCCGCACTGAACAACACCATGCCGCACTGAACAACACCATGCCGCACTGAACAACACGACGTCGCACTGAACAACACGACGCCGCACAGAACAACACGACGCCGCACAGAATAACACAATACCGCACAGAACAACACAATACCGCACAAACAGTTTTAGATAATATTACGTCGCAGTCATGTGACGCGGACATGACGTCAATAGGCGGAACTCACGGCAAAATTATAATCCGTGGGCGTGGCTTGCAACAGGAAGTAGGAAAGCGGCAATTCTGGCAAACAAGACACAGCGGTTAGTAACACGATGACTTACAAGGCAAATATTTTTGTTTTCAGCTTGCAACTTGACCGTCTAGAGCGTACAAGGTAATTACAACTGGTTTTTTTTAGCCCTGAAAAGCGAGGGAGTGTGGCGTTTGGGAGGAATGTCGAACTCGGCGTCTGCTTCCAGCCACAGACGCCAAATTTCGACGATTATTTCGACTGGTCAACGGTTGTAAATTATTGCGTTGACTAAAAACTTTATTTAACTCTACTCTTAACTTTGCCGTTTCAGATATGCGGGTATTACACCGCGGAAATGACGTCAATAGGCTGAACTCTCGCCAAAATTCAAATCTGTGGGCGCAATGGCCTTGAGCGAGACACCGGATACAAACACGACGATTATCAACAGAAATATCTTTATTTTCTGCTTGCAAGTGGACCGTCTAGAGCGTACACGGTAAGTACAACTCATTGTGTTTAAAAAGATTTACGTTTGTGTAGTTTGCGTTGCGTTGTATCTGTGAATGTTGGTTTAGGCTAAATGTTAATGTTTAATTTCATTCCTTTAGGTTCCACGGTGTTTGTTGGCTGTATGTTTTCCACTGCAAGAAGAGGCTCGTATCATTGACCAGCAGGAGCTACAATGGTGAGTACCCCTTTCGTCTTCCATTTATGTTAAACACTTCCTATTTCATGTCTAACAGTACTCGATTTAACAAATAACCATAAATAAATACAGTGTGGGCAGTCACGTTAACATATGTGATTATCCTGCCTAATATGTTTATCACAAATATGTCACTAATCACTAATATGTTTATTTGTTTATCACAACACCTTTGGACCTTCAGCAATCGATTATTTCCCTTCATCTACATAGAGACAGAACGATGGTGTCTTAAACATCTCATTCATTTCACCAAATAACTTCACGCAGGTGGATAACGGCCGTCTCGGTCACGCTATGTTGCGTGATGCAGTTTTGAAGAACCAAATGCATTTATTCAATGAATAAGTCAAGCTAGTTCTATGTTTATGATGTTGTAAGTTACGGTACCGATTGAAGTTGAGTTCGAAGCCAGTGGAAAACAGCGCTGCGTTTGTGCTCTCCAGGTACAAATGTTGTGATCTCTGACTGACGACCGGGCGAGACTCGAGTAAGAGATGTCCAAACGAGCTCCGGCAGGGCGGGCCAAGGCGGAGCGAACGGACGCCCTTCAGGCCGCCAATGACGAGCTGAGAACCAAACTGATGGACGTCCAGTTAGAACTTCAGCAGGAGAAGAACAAGGTGAAAACCTCAACAGACAGACACTGCCTGCCTCCCTGCCTGCCTCCCTGCCTGCCTCCCTCCCTCCCAGTTTTCCCGATGTAGATTAGACATGCGTGTGCCATGACTGTGTCAGCCTACATCAACAAATGCACCGAGGACGTCAGCACCACTAAGAATATCATCACCCCGGGCAACCAACGACCCTGGATGACTGAGGAGGTACGTCAAACGCTACGAGCGCGGAACTCTGCCTTCAAGTCTGGCGACAAGGAGACACTGAGGACAGCGAGAGCCAACTTGAACCGTGCCATCAGGATAGCGAAGCGAGACCGCAGTCGAAAATTTCAGGATCGTTTCCACGACGTCAAAAACATCAGGAGTATGTGGCAAGGCATACGGGCGATTACAGACGACAACTCACCCTCCCCCCCCCCGGTGGGTGTAGTTGATGCTGACTTTCTAAATGGTCTAAATAACTTCTTTGGGAGGTTCGAGGCACTAAACGGCACTCCAGCAGTTAAAACTGTCCCCCATCAGGAAGAGGAGGTACTCTGCCTTGACTCCGCCGATGTGTTGAAGACCCTGAGGAGAGTCAACCCCTGTAAGGCCCCTGGCCCGGACAACATTCCTGGGCGTGTGTTCAGGGAATGTGCAAGTCATCTGGCTGGGGTCATCACAGACATTTTTAACACCTCGCTGGGCCAAGCCACAGTGCCGGCGTGCTTTAAGACTGCCTCCATCATTCCGGTGCCGAAGAAACCTCAAATCACCTCATTTAATGATTACCGGCCTGTTGCACTGACTCCGGTTATGATGAAGTGCTTCGAAAGGCTGCTTAAAGGTCACATCGTTTCCAGACTCCCCCTATTATTTGACCCGTTCCAGTTTGCCGACCGGCAAAACCGCTCCACTCAGGAAGCCATCTCCTCCGTTCTTCACCTGAGCCTGGCTCACCTGGAGGAGAAGAACACCCATGTGCGGAGGCTGTTCCTGGACTTCAGCTCAGCGTTTAACACCATCATCCCACAGCATCTGGTAGGAAAATTGGAACACCTGGGCTTCAACACCCCCCTTCGCAACTGGCTGCTAGACTTCCTCACCAACAGACCTCAGTCAGTCCGGGTCGGACAGAACACCTCTGATGTCATCACCCTCAGCACAGGCTCCCTTCAGGGCTGCGTCCTGAGCCCCCTGCTGTGCACCCTGATGACACACGACTGCGTCCTCAGGTTCACCACCAATCACATCGTGAAGTCAGCAGACGACACAACGGTGGTGGGGCTCATCAGAGACAACAACGACCTGGACTACAGAGAGGAGGTGGAGCAGCTGGTGGGCTGGTGCAGAGAAAACAGCCTGATCCTGAATGAGGAGAAGATGAAGGAGATCATCGTCGACTTCAGGAAAAAACAGCCTCACCACGCTCCACTGATCATCAACAGCTCAGCTGTGGAGGTGGTCAGCAGCACCAAATTCCTGGGGGTCCACATCACAGAAGACCTCACCTGGACTATGAACACTACGGCACTGGTCAAGAGGGCACAGAAGCGCTTGTACTTCCTGCGGAGGATGAGGAGAGCCCACCTGCCCCCACCCATCATGAGGACGTTCTACAGGAGCACCATAGAGAGCATTCTGACAAGCTGTCTCTCTGTGTGGTGTGGAGGCTGCACCGCCTCCGATTGGAAGAACGTGAGGAGAGTGGTGAGGACAGCAGAGAGGATCATAGGGGCTCCTCTTCCCTCCATTCAGGACATTTCATCTCAGCGCTGCATGTCCCGTGCCCGTAACATCATCAATGACCCATCACAACCCCACCATGGACTGTTCTCCCTGCTGCCCTCTGGGAAGAGGTTTGCAGCATCCGCTGCAGGTCCACCAGGTTCTGCAACAGCTTTTTCCCTGCTGTCATCAGACTGTTGAACACTAGAACTGTTGAGCTCTAAACTGAACTCTGCATCACACATTCACAGAACTGTACTTTATGACACTACGGACCTCTATCTTGCACTATCTCGCACTACCAACTTTACTGAACTTGTATAAACCCTTTAAATAGAAGTTTAATACATGGTTTAGCATTCCTCTGCACACTCTTGAATACTGTTTTGCCTACTTGCACTATTGCATAATTATCACTGCTGCACTTTATACTTATTTTTTATATATATATATATATATATATATATATATATATATATATATATATATATAGTATATGTATATATATATATTTTCATAGGATATGTTACTTCTATTCAACTGCAATATCACTACTTTGTTGTAAGACGTATGCAACGGAATTTCGTTTTGTATGCACCATGTGCAGACAAGATGACAATAAAGTTTGTCTAAGTCTAAGTCATGTCAGGTCAGCTGTCTGGAGAGAGAGAGAAGTCAGGACCTGCGGGCGGAGCACCACCGTGCCACCGCCGCCATGACGGAACTCAAAAGCAAACTCCATGAGGAGAAGCAGAAAGAGTTAGCCATTACCAGGGAGCCGCTACTTGCGCTTGCTTATTAGTTGAGCGGCGCGGCGAGTCGGTTGCCTGGTAGATGTCTTTTATTGGGAGCCAAAGCCACGATTCCGTTCAAACCGATGCAAAAGAAATGGATACGTTCTGGCCCGCGTGTTGTGCGTCTTTCACATCCCGCACTTCATGCTTGCAGCTAAAGCGACTGAGAGAAACAGAAAGCCAGTTTCTGCCACTCCTGTACAAAAACAAACGCCTGAGCAGGAAGAATGAAGAACTCTCGCTGGTGCTGTGTCGCCTTGAAAACAAAGTGCGCTTTGTCACCCAGGAGAACGAGGAGATGGCAAGCTTGGTAAGTCGACGCGGACAACGGCGGCGTGCCAACAGAGTCCACTGCATTTGTGTTCCACAGAGAAGGCCTAGTTCGCTCAATGACCTGGACCGCGGTTGCGGCCAGCAGGACGGTGAAATGGAGTTCCTTCAAGTTGTGGAGCAGCGGCACATCATCGACGACTTGTCCAAGGTCTTCAGGCAGGCGACTCGGTGCACGTACGGCAGCGCCGCGCTCGCTCGCTGTCGCCAGGAAACCTTTTCCGTCCAAAGCTTGGCCGGCGGCCGCCATCCAAAAAATTGGCCCCTTAAATTCCGACCTTTCAAGCAGGAGCATTGTGCGCACGCGTTTGAACACGCTTTAGACTTGTTTTGCCGTTTTCAGCAGCTCAAAGCTCCCGTTTTGTCAGCGCCTTTGCCACTCGCTGTGCGCTGAAAACGACGGACTTGCCCGGCTGCTCAGCCCGTCAACCATGAGCCGCGAGCGCGACGTCATTGTCCGTAGGCAGCTAGTGGCAAAATGCACCCTGTTAGAGTTGCGCTCGCTCCAACTTATTTTGCAAGAACCACACGGGAGACAAGTAAGTTCTTTTGGACACCTGCAGGTGGAGAGTCCATCCGTTGTACGAATGAAGTCTGACTCTCGGCTCCTGCACGAGCATTTTAATTAAGAGAAACAGGGTGGGTGTAAGAGTGGATTGAATAGAGGAAGCCCTTGACCTCTAGTCAAAACATAGCAAGGGGTGTTTTACGACTTTGTGTAGGAAGGGATAAGCGATAGGGATAAATAAGGGATAAATAATATTATTTATTACAGGTCGCAGTCAAAGTCAAAGCAACACAATGATACGATAAAGATAATCTGGAAAACCCTGACACACCCTGTAGTTGTCACTTTTGGAAAAGACGAGCGTCCCTCCAATCATCGCCGGTGACGTGTTTTTCAGGCTCTGGAGACAGGAGCTCATGTCAGAAATGTCATTGTGAGTCGCGTTTGTTTCTGCGCCGGAGCCGTTCGTTCCCTTTGCATCCAAAGAATCTCAAAGGCGGATTATTTGTGTCGACAGGAGAGAGATTTGCTGCTACGATACCGACGTCGAGAATCTCTGAGGAGGAACAAAGCGTGAGGTCCTGCAAGGTGAGTCTGTTTGTTTGCGGCTGCTTGGTGTTGCGCAAGATGAAATGGCCTTTTTCTCGCTATCGTTCCTCTCGTCGATTCATCGTGAGGTGTCGCTTCAGTTTGTTCAGAGAGATGTTTGCTTCCGCGCCCGCAGGTCATCGAAACATTTTACGGCTACGACGAAGACGTGTTGGTGGACCCGGACGGATCGTCCTTGTCTTTTCACACCGACAGAACCCCCGACACGGAACCCGAAGAGGTAGCCCGCCATTTCTGCCAGCGTATTGGCACCAAACATTCCTCTTCAGCCTGGAATCGGACTCGTCTTTGCGTCGCGGGTGCTTTGTCGCCGGTCTGACTGATTCTGGTACTAGTGCTATGTTGCATTGGTGTGTGCATGAAGAGGCGGAGCTTCGCTACCGCCAGCTGACGCAAGAATATCAAGCGCTGCAACGAGCCTACGCTCTGCTAGCCCAGACCAGCGAAGGGGACTACGACGCCGAGAAGGAGATCAAGGTGGCGCCCCTTCCCGCAACCCCCGGCCGGGTCGCAGCCTCCCCGTTCTCACCCAGCCTCGGGTGTTCTCTGGTCTGAAAGGAGGAGGAGGAGCCTCCCTCCTCCTCCTTTCAGACCAGAGAAAAGCTGATGGTAGAAATGGGTCACTATCAAAGCAGAGTAGCAGATCTGGAGTCAGCGCTGAAGCAACAAGGACAGGTAAGCTCATCAATGAGCACACCTTTTTCTCAGACAAAATAGCTACATTCTTCAGTCACTCATCCGTCTGGCATTACTGGACCAACCCCCCCCCCCCGAACGTGGCTGGGAAAATGCGGAGAAAAGCAAATGTCATTTTCCAGTCAACCAAAGAATTTGTGGATGAAAATGACACAACATTCCAAAGCTGTCCACGCGTTTGTCTCTTCTAGAATGTCAAGTGGGTGGAGGAGATGCAGCTGCTGCGTCAGAGCAATCAGCAGTTGGCCGAAAAGGTGACGGAAAGAAAGGCGCTGGGCGGAGTCGCTTGGCGTCACACCTGTCGGGAAGCCCCGCAGATGAGGTCTGACTGTCTTTTCAGGTCAGGCGGATGGAGGCGGAAGAAGCGCGTCTGAAAGAGCACATCCAGGATATCCGAGACCAAAACGAACTGCTTGAGTTCCGCATCCTGGAGCTGGAGGTGGGAAGACTCGCACAAGCGTGTTGAGGCCAGAGATGTGACGGACGGACGGACGGACGGACGGACGGATGCATGCCTCTGCCTTTCAGGAGAGGGAGTGGCGCTCCCCCGTCTTGAAGTTTCTGCAAGTCCGTTTCCCAGACGGCCTCAGCCCTTTGCAGATCTACTGCGAGGCCGAGGGCGTGAGCGTACGTAAGGCGTCCCTCGCAACCCTAACCTTAACCCGAGGTCCCAGAACACCTTACATTGCTCCTTGCGCCTTTCCCCCGGACATCGTCATCAGTGATCTGATGAAGAAGCTGGACATCCTGGGCTATAACGCCGTAAGTGTATGTCGAACTCCTTATGTTCGCACTCCACGAGACTCGGCGGCTCAAATGTGACTTTTGGAAGGCTTTGCGCTGAAAGAAGCTTGTTGACGCTGTGCCTTTGGGCTCTTGCAGAATCTCACCAACGAGGAGCAGGTGGTCGTGATTCACGCCAGGACCCTTCTCACCCTAGCCGAGAAGGTAACGCGCACGTCCACGCACGCTCTCGCATTCTGCTTATGTGACAGCAGCCTTTCCTCAGTGGTTAGAATACATCAAAGTGACCAAGTCAGCACTTCAACAGAAGATGTTGGACATTGAAAGTGAGAAGGTAGACAGACACGCGACATCAGCCAAGGGGAACTCCGGCAATGTGCCCCAACAATTCTGACCTTGAGCTGTGCTAGGATATGTTCTGCAAGCAGAAGGGCTACCTGGATGAAGAGTTGGACTTCAGGAAGTGTTCCATGGACCAGGCTCATAAGGTAAGCCGCCCTCAAATCTCCCGCCGGACCACTGATGGACGAGGATTGCGGCCCAGAGGATCCTGGAGCTGGAGGCCATGTTGTACGAGGCGCTACCGCAGCGGGACTGGCCCGCCACGGACGGCGAAAAAGCCAGCCACGCTGGCGTGAATGACGTGCTGACGGCGGATCAGAGAGAAGAGCTTAGGAGCGCCGTGGACCAATGGAAGCGAGCCCTGATGTGCGAGTTGAGGGAGCGCGACGCTTGCATCCTCCAAGAGAGAATGGATCTGCTGCACAGCGCGCAACAGGTAAGGGCCCAAAGCCAGCCCGGCACTTACTTGCACGCTTACTGGCTTTTGAATGCCACTTTCCATTTGTCCGTCCTAGAGGAACAAAGAGCTGAAAGAATTCATCGAAGCTCAGAAGAGACAAATCAAACAATTGGAGGAGAAGTTTCTGTTTCTCTTTCTATTCTTCTCCTTGGCCTTCATTCTGTGGCCCTAACACCAGCTGGTGAGTGAGCTCCAGCGGCACCGCACTCGACACCTCCGATACACTGCCAGCCGGTCTCAGACGTTGGCAGACGCTCCGATGCCAACGTATACCCCCCGCCACGGTGACAGAGGCACCGCGTCACACCGGCGCTCATCCAATCAGAAGGCAGGAAAAGCAAATTCACATGCAGGGCACTTTTGAACCAGAAGAGAGCGCCACAAAAAACGGTTGTTGCCCCAAACGCGCACTAAAAAGGGTCAGAATAACAAGAGTCCCACTGGCAAGCCGGGGCCACCCGTCCAGCTGTTTCTTCAGGGGGGGAAAAAATTGGAGTCACCGGTGAGTACATTTTGCATTTAGCTCTGCTTTTCTGCTTCTGTCTTCAAGTGTGTGGCATCCTGCGATACTACTTTACATCCCACCGATCACAGGACCCCTCGGCTGCATAACCGTGCCCCCTTCCCAACCAATCGGATTTGCTATACGCGAAAACGACGCCAATGGAAAGAGCTTCCGCCCAAATTTAAATCCGTGGGCGTGGCTCGCAGCAGGAAGTAGGAAAATGGCGGCGATGTTGACAAAGACACAGCGGATGGTAACATACGACTAACAAGAGAAATATTTTTATTTTCTGCTTGCAACTGGACCGTCCAGAGCGTACACGGTAAGTACAACTCATCGTTTTTAAAAAGAAGTACTTTTGTTGCCCTGAAAAGCGAGTGAGCGTGGCGTTTGTGGGGGACGTCGAATTTCGACGATTCTTTCTGGTCAACGGTTGTAAATGATTGTGTTGATTAAAAAAGAAAACTTGATGTAACTCTACTTTTAACTGCCGTTTCAGATAGATTTGGAATTGCATCACATCCAATTTTGCCTAGAGCGTACACGGTAAGTAACACTCGTTGTGTTTAAGGAGATTTACGTTTGTAATAGCAGAAGTGTAGCCGCGTTGCATTGTACGTGTGAATGTTGGTCCAGGCGAAATGTTAATGTTTAATTTCATTCCTTTAGGTTCCACGGTGTTTGTTGGCTGCAAGTTTTCCACTGCAAGAAGAGGCTCATATCATTGACCAGGAGCGAGCTACAATGGTGAGTAGCCATAACATTTATGTTAAACACTTCCTATTTCATGTCTAACAGTACTTGATTTAACAAATAACCATAAATAAATACAGTGTGGGCACTGAAGTTAACATATGTGATTATACTGCCTAATCTGTCACCGAGTAGATTGTTGCAAAGTAATATAAGATCCAAAGTTGTAATTCAGAATAGTTTTCAAAAGAAGGCCATTAGAATTATATACAAGTCTGATTACCCTGAACAAGCTATTAATTAAATCACAAATTCTTCAATTCAAAGATTTGGTAGATTATCAGACAAATAATGTCTAACAGTAATTGATTTAACACATCACGATAAGTAGATTGAGTGTGGGCACTCTCAAGTTAACATATGTGATTATACTGCCTAATCTGTTACAGAGTATGTTGTTGCCAAGTAATGTAGAATAGATCCAAAGTAGTAATCCAGAATAGTTTTGAAGAGGCCATTAGAATGATAAACAAATCTGATTACCTTGAACATAATAACAAGCTAAGTGTTTAATATGTCCTATGAAGTCAAAATTGGGCACCATCATGTGGTGAAATTTGGAATTGCATCACATCCAATTTTGCCTGGGAACAAACAGATTACATAAATCTTAGTTTTGAATAAGCCACTCCTTCTCAAACAAGTAAACTCTGCCCATTTTGCGCAGTAGATGTTCTGTTAATATCTAGTATTTATACAAAGTCATAATTTAAATTGCTTTCAACCTTCATTCATCGGTTCAACCAACATTACTCGCTCTTATTACCAACTTGTATTGATTTAACTAAGCGTTTAATACTTCCTATCAGGTCTCAAATCGAGATTTGGCAAAATACAATTTCAGCAAATCCAATTTTGCCAGGGAACAAAAATAGATTAAATAAACTAAATAAGTCCTCTTCCCATTAAATAAATCAGAAAAGTCTGTCTTGTAACCAGTCCTCTTCAAACAAGTAAAGTCTGCCCATTTTGTGCCGTAGATTTTGTGTCTATGCCTAGTATTTAAACAAAATCATAATTTAAACGACTTCTTTCCTTCATTCACTTTGGAAATTTGGAATTGCAGCAAATCGAATTTTGCCAGGGAACAAAAATAGATCAATTAAACTAAATAAGTCTTCTTCCCATTAAATAAATTAAAAAAGTCTGTCTTGTAACCAGTCCTTTTCAAACAAGTAAAGTCTGCCCATTTTGTGCCGTCGATTTTGTGTTTATGCCTAGTATTTATACAAAATCATAATTTAAAGGACTTCATTCCTTCATTCACTTTGGAAATTTGGAATTGCAGCACATCAAATTTTGCCTGGGAAGAAAAGTAGATTAAATAAATTTAATAAGTCTTACTACTTCCCATTAAATAAATTAAATACGTCTTACTTGTTTCCACTCCTTTTCAAAACAGTAGTTTAAAACGAGGGCCCTTCACTCAATCTTTAACCTCAACCCCGCACGTTGTGTTGTATCTGTGAATGTTGGTTGTGGCCAAATGATAGTTTTCTTTCATTCGTTTAGGTTCCAAGAAAACTTGATGTAACTCTACTTTTAACTGCCGTTTCAGATAAGCGGGTATTACGTCGCAGTCATGTGCCGCGGATATGACGTAATTGCCGGAACCTCCGCCAAAATTCAAATCTGTTGGCGCGATGGCCGTGAGCCACTGAGCAGCGACGATTATCAACAGAAATATCTTTATTTTCTGCTTGCAACTGGACCGTCTAGAGCGTACACGGTAAGTAACACTCATTGTGTTTAAGGAGATTTACGTTTGTAATAGCAGAAGTGTAGCCGCGTTGCGTTGTACGTGTGAAAATTGGTCGAGGCGAAATGTTAATGTTTAATTTCATTCCTTTAGGTTCCACGGTGTTTGTTGGCTGCAAGTTTTCCACTGCAAGAAGAGGCTCGTATCATTGACCAGGAGCGAGCTACAATGGTGAGTAGCCATAACATTTATGTTAAACACTTCCTATTTCATGTCTAACAGTACTTGATTTAACAAATAACCATAAATAAATACAGTGTGGGCACTGAAGTTAACATATGTGATTATACTGCCTAATCTGTCACCGAGTAGATTGTTGCAAAGTAATATAAGATCCAAAGTTGTAATTCAGAATAGTTTTCAAAAGAAGGCCATTAGAATTATATACAAGTCTGATTACCCTGAACATAACAACAAGCTATTAATTAAATCATAAATTCTTCAATTCAAAGATTTGGTAGATTATCAGACAAATACTGTCTAACAGTAATTGATTTAACACATCACGATAAGTAGATTGAGTGTGGGCACTCTCAAGTTAACATATATGATTATACTGCCTAATCTGTTACAGAGTATGTTGTTGCCAAGTAATGTAGAATAGATCCAAAGTAGTAATCCAGAATAGTTTTGAAGAGGCCATTAGAATAATAAACAAATCTGATTACCTTGAACATAATAACAAGCTAAGTGTTTAATATGTCCTATGAAGTCGAAATTGGGCACCGTCATGTGGTGAAATTTGGAATTGCATCACATCCAATTTTGCCTGGGAACAAACAGATTAAATAAATCTTAGTTTTGAATAAGCCACTCCTTCTCAAACAAGTAAACTCTGCCCATTTCGCGCAGTAGATGTTCTGTTAATATCTAGTATTTATACAAAGTCATAATTTAAATTGCTTTCAACCTTCATTCATCGGTTCAACCAACATTACTCGCTCTTACTACCAACTTGTATTGATTTAACTAAGCGTTTAATACTTCCTATCAGGTCTCAAGGCAAGATTTGGCAAAATACAGTTTCAGCAAATCCAATTTTGCCAGGGAACAAAAATAGATTAAATAAACTAAATAAGTCTTCTTCCCAATAAATAAATCAGAAAAGTCTGTCTTGTAACCAGTCCTCTTCAAACAAGTAAAGTCTGCCCATTTTGTGCCGTAGATTTTGTGTCCATGCCTAGTATTTAAACAAAATCATAATTTAAACGACTTCTTGCCTTCATTCACTTTGGAAATTTGAAATTGCAGCAAATCGAATTTTGCCAGGGAACAAAAATAGATCAATTAAACTAAGTCTTCTTCCCATTAAATAAATTAAAAAAGTCTGTCTTGTAACCAGTCCTTTTCAAACAAGTAAAGTCTGCCCATTTTGTGCCGTCGATTTTGTGTTAATGCCTAGTATTTATACAAAATCATAATTTAAAGGACTTCATTCCTTCATTCACTTTGGAAATTTGGAATTGCAGCACATCAAATTTTGCCTGGGAAGAAAAGTAGATTAAATAAATTTAATAAGTCTTACTACTTCCCATTAAATAAATTAAATACGTCTTACTTGTTCCCACTCCTTTTCAAAACAGTAGTTTAAAACGAGGGCCCTTCACTCAACCTTTAACCCTATTTATTCACCTTCTAGGCTAAGTGTTAAAGGCTAAGTGTTAAAGGCTAAGTGTTAAAGGCTAAGTGTTAAAGGCTAAGTGTTAGAGGCTAAGTGCCAGAGGCTAGGCGCCAGAGGCGAGTTTTTGTGGGCTGAAGTTTTAGTGGGGTTAGTGTGAATACAATCCAAAAGAATACAACAGAATACAATACAATAGAATATAATACATAGATTAAATTCAATAGCTCTTACTACTTCCCATTAAATAAATTAAATACGTCTTACTTGTTCCCAATCCTTTTCAAAAAAGTAGTTTAAAACGAGGGCCCTTCACTCAACCTTTAACCTCAACCCCGCACGTCACATTGTGTTGTATCTGTGAATGTTGGTTGTGGCCAAATGATAGTTTTCTTTCATTCGTTTAGGTTCCACGGTGTTTGTTGGCTATGTTTTCCACTGTCAGAAGGATGAAAATACAAAGTACAACGCTTGGACGTGGGCGAAGACGTCACCGGTGAGTCCTTCCTTCCTATTTATTTACCTTCTAGATGCTAGAGGCTAAGTGTTAGAGGCTAAGTGTTAAAGGCAACACAATACGAACAACACAACACAATACGAACAACTCAACACAATATGAACAACACAATATGAACAACACAACACAATACGAACAACACAACACAATACGAACAACACAACACAATACGAACAACACAACACATTACGAACAACACAACACAATACGAACAACACAACGATACTGCACTGAACAACACGATACCGCACTGAGAAACACGATACCGCACTGAGAAACACGATACCGCACTGAACAACACGATACCGCACTGAACAACACCATGCCGCACTGAACACCATGCCGCACTGAACAACACCATCCTGCACTGAACAACACCATCCCGCACTGAACAACATTATGCCGCACTGAACAACATTATGCCGCACTGAACAACATTATGCCTCACTGAACAACACCATGCCGCACTGAACAACACCATGCCGCACTGAACAACACCATGCCGCACTGAACAACACCATCCCGCACTGAACAACACCATCCCGCACTGAACAACATTATGCCGCACTGAACAACATTATGCCGCACTGAACAACACCATGCCGCACTGAACAACACCATGCCGCACTGAACAACATTATAACGCACTGAACAACACCATCCCGCACTGAACAACACCATGCCGCACTAAACAACATTATGCCGCACTGAACAACATTATGCCGAAATGAACAACACCATGCCGCACTGAACAACACCATGCCGCACTGAACAACACCATGCCGCACTGAACAACACCATGCCGCACTGAACAACACCATGCCGCACTGAACAACACGATCCCGCATTGAACACCATCCCGCACTGAACAACACCATGCCGCACTGAACAACACCATGCCGCACTGAACAACACCATGCCGCACTGAACAACACCATGCCGCACTGAACAACACCATTCCGCACTGAACAACACCATGCCGCACTGAACAACATTATGCTGCACTGAACAACACCATGCCGCACTGAACAACAACATGCCGCACTGAAAAACATTATGCCGCACTGAACAACACCATGCCGCACTGAACAACACCATCCCGAACTGAACAACACCATGCCGCATTGAACAACACCATGCCGCACTGAACAACACCATCCTGCACTGAACAACACCATCCCGCACTGAACAACACCATGCCGCACTGAACAACACCATGCCGCACTGAACAACACCATGCCGCAATGAACAACACCATCCCGCACTGAACAACATTATGCCGCACTGAACAACATTATGCCGCACTGAACAACATTATGCCGCACTGAACAACATTATGCCGCACTGAACAACATTATGCCGCACTGAACAACATTATGCCGCACTGAACAACACCATGCCGCACTGAACAACACCATGCCGCACTGAACAACACCATGCCGCACTGAACAACACCATGCCGCACTGAACAACACCATGCCGCACTGAACAACACGATCCCGCATTGAACAACACCATGCCGCACTGAACAACACCATGCCGCACTGAACAACACCATCCTGCACTGAACAACACCATCCCGCACTGAACAACACCATGCCGCACTGAACAACATTATGGCGCACTGAATAACATTATGCCGCACTGAACAACACCATGCCGCACTGAACAACACCATGCCGCACTGAACAACACCATGCTGCACTGAACAACACCATCCCGCACTGAACAACACCATGCCGCACTGAGCAACACCATGCCGCACTGAACAACACCATCCCGCACTGAACAACACCATGCCGCACTGAACAACACCATTCCGCACTGAACAACACCATGCCGCACTGAACAACATTACGCCGCACTGAACAACACCATGCCGCACTGAACAACACCATGCCGCACTGAACAACACCATGCCGCATTGAACAACACCATGCCGCATTGAACAACACCATGCCGCATTGAACAACACGATGCCGCACTGAACAACACCATCCTGCACTGAACAACACCATGCCGCATTGAACAACACCATGCCGCACTGAACAACACCATCCTGCACTGAACAACACCATCCCGCACTGAACAACACCATCCCGCATTGAACAACACCATCCTGCACTGAACAACACCATGCCGCACTGAACAACACCATGCCGCACTGAACAACACCATTCCGCACTGAACAACACCATTCCGCACTGAACAACACCATGCCGCACTGAACAACACCATCCTGCACTGAACAACACCATCCCGCACTGAACAACACCATGCCGCATTGAACAACACCATCCTGCACTGAACAACACCATGCCGCACTGAACAACACCATGCCGCACTGAACAACACCATGCCGCACTGAACAACACCATGCCGCACTGAACAACATTATGCCGCACTGAACAACATTATGTCGCACTGAACAACACCATGCCGCACTGAACAACACCATGCTGCACTGAACAACATTATGCCGCACTGAAAAACACCATGCCGCACTGAACAACACCATCCCGCACTGAACAACACCATGCCGCATTGAACAACACCATGCCGCACTGAACAACACCATGCTGCACTGAACAACACCATGCTGCACTGAACAACACGATCCTGCATTGAACAACACCATGCCGCACTGAACAACACCATCCTGCACTGAACAACACCATCCTGCACTGAACAACACCACCCCGTACTGAACAACACGATCCCGCATTGAACAACACCATCCCACACTGAACAACACCATGCCGCACTGAACAACACCATTCCGCACTGAACAACACCATGCCGCACTGAACAACACCATGCCGCACTGAACAACACCATGCCGCACTGAACAACACCATGCCGCATTGAACAACACCATGCCGCACTGAACAACACCATCCTGCACTGAACAACACCATCCCGCACTGAACAACACCATGCCGCATTGAACAACACCATGCCGCACTGAACAACACCATCCTGCACTGAACAACACCATCCCGCACTGAACAACACCATGCCGCACTGAATAACATTATGGCTTACTGAACAACATTATGCCGCACTGAACAACACCATGCCGCACTGAACAACACCATGCCGCACTGAACAACACCATGCCGCACTGAACAACATTATGCCGCACTGAACAACATTATGCCGCACTGAACAACACCATGCCGCACTGAACAACACCATGCCGCACTGAACAACACCATGCCGCACTGAACAACACGACGTCGCACTGAACAACACGACGCCGCACAGAACAACACGACGCCGCACAGAATAACACAATACCGCACAGAACAACACAATACCGCACAAACAGTTTTAGATAATATTACGTCGCAGTCATGTGACGCGGACATGACGTCAATAGGCGGAACTCACGGCAAAATTATAATCCGTGGGCGTGGCTTGCAACAGGAAGTAGGAAAGCGGCAATTCTGGCAAACAAGACACAGCGGTTAGTAACACGATGACTTACAAGGCAAATATTTTTGTTTTCAGCTTGCAACTTGACCGTCTAGAGCGTACAAGGTAATTACAACTGGTTTTTTTTAGCCCTGAAAAGCGAGGGAGTGTGGCGTTTGGGAGGAATGTCGAACTCGGCGTCTGCTTCCAGCCACAGACGCCAAATTTCGACGATTATTTCGACTGGTCAACGGTTGTAAATTATTGCGTTGACTAAAAACTTTATTTAACTCTACTCTTAACTTTGCCGTTTCAGATATGCGGGTATTACACCGCGGAAATGACGTCAATAGGCTGAACTCTCGCCAAAATTCAAATCTGTGGGCGCAATGGCCTTGAGCGAGACACCGGATACAAACACGACGATTATCAACAGAAATATCTTTATTTTCTGCTTGCAAGTGGACCGTCTAGAGCGTACACGGTAAGTACAACTCATTGTGTTTAAAAAGATTTACGTTTGTGTAGTTTGCGTTGCGTTGTATCTGTGAATGTTGGTTTAGGCTAAATGTTAATGTTTAATTTCATTCCTTTAGGTTCCACGGTGTTTGTTGGCTGTATGTTTTCCACTGCAAGAAGAGGCTCGTATCATTGACCAGCAGGAGCTACAATGGTGAGTACCCCTTTCGTCTTCCATTTATGTTAAACACTTCCTATTTCATGTCTAACAGTACTCGATTTAACAAATAACCATAAATAAATACAGTGTGGGCAGTCACGTTAACATATGTGATTATCCTGCCTAATATGTTTATCACAAATATGTCACTAATCACTAATATGTTTATTTGTTTATCACAACACCTTTGGACCTTCAGCAATCGATTATTTCCCTTCATCTACATAGAGACAGAACGATGGTGTCTTAAACATCTCATTCATTTCACCAAATAACTTCACGCAGGTGGATAACGGCCGTCTCGGTCACGCTATGTTGCGTGATGCAGTTTTGAAGAACCAAATGCATTTATTCAATGAATAAGTCAAGCTAGTTCTATGTTTATGATGTTGTAAGTTACGGTACCGATTGAAGTTGAGTTCGAAGCCAGTGGAAAACAGCGCTGCGTTTGTGCTCTCCAGGTACAAATGTTGTGATCTCTGACTGACGACCGGGCGAGACTCGAGTAAGAGATGTCCAAACGAGCTCCGGCAGGGCGGGCCAAGGCGGAGCGAACGGACGCCCTTCAGGCCGCCAATGACGAGCTGAGAACCAAACTGATGGACGTCCAGTTAGAACTTCAGCAGGAGAAGAACAAGGTGAAAACCTCAACAGACAGACACTGCCTGCCTCCCTGCCTGCCTCCCTGCCTGCCTCCCTGCCTGCCTCCCTGCCTGCCTCCCTCCCTCCCAGTTTTCCCGATGTAGATTAGACATGCGTGTGCCATGACTGTGTCAGCCTACATCAACAAATGCACCGAGGACGTCAGCACCACTAAGAATATCATCACCCCGGGCAACCAACGACCCTGGATGACTGAGGAGGTACGTCAAACGCTACGAGCGCGGAACTCTGCCTTCAAGTCTGGCGACAAGGAGACACTGAGGACAGCGAGAGCCAACTTGAACCGTGCCATCAGGATAGCGAAGCGAGACCGCAGTCGAAAATTTCAGGATCGTTTCCACGACGTCAAAAACATCAGGAGTATGTGGCAAGGCATACGGGCGATTACAGACGACAACTCACCCTCCCCCCCCCCGGTGGGTGTAGTTGATGCTGACTTTCTAAATGGTCTAAATAACTTCTTTGGGAGGTTCGAGGCACTAAACGGCACTCCAGCAGTTAAAACTGTCCCCCATCAGGAAGAGGAGGTACTCTGCCTTGACTCCGCCGATGTGTTGAAGACCCTGAGGAGAGTCAACCCCTGTAAGGCCCCTGGCCCGGACAACATTCCTGGGCGTGTGTTCAGGGAATGTGCAAGTCATCTGGCTGGGGTCATCACAGACATTTTTAACACCTCGCTGGGCCAAGCCACAGTGCCGGCGTGCTTTAAGACTGCCTCCATCATTCCGGTGCCGAAGAAACCTCAAATCACCTCATTTAATGATTACCGGCCTGTTGCACTGACTCCGGTTATGATGAAGTGCTTCGAAAGGCTGCTTAAAGGTCACATCGTTTCCAGACTCCCCCTATTATTTGACCCGTTCCAGTTTGCCGACCGGCAAAACCGCTCCACTCAGGAAGCCATCTCCTCCGTTCTTCACCTGAGCCTGGCTCACCTGGAGGAGAAGAACACCCATGTGCGGAGGCTGTTCCTGGACTTCAGCTCAGCGTTTAACACCATCATCCCACAGCATCTGGTAGGAAAATTGGAACACCTGGGCTTCAACACCCCCCTTCGCAACTGGCTGCTAGACTTCCTCACCAACAGACCTCAGTCAGTCCGGGTCGGACAGAACACCTCTGATGTTATCACCCTCAGCACAGGCTCCCTTCAGGGCTGCGTCCTGAGCCCCCTGCTGTGCACCCTGATGACACACGACTGCGTCCTCAGGTTCACCACCAATCACATCGTGAAGTCAGCAGACGACACAACGGTGGTGGGGCTCATCAGAGACAACAACGACCTGGACTACAGAGAGGAGGTGGAGCAGCTGGTGGGCTGGTGCAGAGAAAACAGCCTGATCCTGAATGAGGAGAAGATGAAGGAGATCATCGTCGACTTCAGGAAAAAACAGCCTCACCACGCTCCACTGATCATCAACAGCTCAGCTGTGGAGGTGGTCAGCAGCACCAAATTCCTGGGGGTCCACATCACAGAAGACCTCACCTGGACTATGAACACTACGGCACTGGTCAAGAGGGCACAGAAGCGCTTGTACTTCCTGCGGAGGATGAGGAGAGCCCACCTGCCCCCACCCATCATGAGGACGTTCTACAGGAGCACCATAGAGAGCATTCTGACAAGCTGTCTCTCTGTGTGGTGTGGAGGCTGCACCGCCTCCGATTGGAAGAACGTGAGGAGAGTGGTGAGGACAGCAGAGAGGATCATAGGGGCTCCTCTTCCCTCCATTCAGGACATTTCATCTCAGCGCTGCATGTCCCGTGCCCGTAACATCATCAATGACCCATCACACCCCCACCATGGACTGTTCTCCCTGCTGCCCTCTGGGAAGAGGTTTGCAGCATCCGCTGCAGGTCCACCAGGTTCTGCAACAGCTTTTTCCCTGCTGTCATCAGACTGTTGAACACTAGAACTGTTGAGCTCTAAACTGAACTCTGCATCACACATTCACAGAACTGTACTTTATGACACTACGGACCTCTATCTTGCACTATCTCGCACTACCAACTTTACTGAACTTGTATAAACCCTTTAAATAGAAGTTTAATACATGGTTTAGCATTCCTCTGCACACTCTTGAATACTGTTTTGCCTACTTGCACTATTGCATAATTATCACTGCTGCACTTTATACTTATTTTTAATATATATATATATATATATATATATATATATATATATATATATATATAATAGTATATGTATATATATATATATTTTCATAGGATATGTTACTTCTATTCAACTGCAATATCACTACTTTGTTGTAAGACGTATGCAACGGAATTTCGTTTTGTATGCACCATGTGCAGACAAGATGACAATAAAGTTTGTCTAAGTCTAAGTCTAAGTCATGTCAGGTCAGCTGTCTGGAGAGAGAGAGAAGTCAGGACCTGCGGGCGGAGCACCACCGTGCCACCGCCGCCATGACGGAACTCAAAAGCAAACTCCATGAGGAGAAGCAGAAAGAGTTAGCCATTACCAGGGAGACATTACTGCGGCAGCATGAAATGGAGCTGATGAGAGTGATCAAAATCAAAGATGGAGAGATCCAGCGACTGAATGCCTTGGTCCTCAGCCTGAGGGACGGCTCCATGGACAAGGTGATCCGCTCTATCCGTGTCTGACTATCCGCACGCCACGTCGGGCTTCGATGCGGCCGCTACCGTATTGTGTAGCTTGTCCCCAGTAAGCGTCGCGGCGCTCCGTTGCGGTCTCAACGGCCCGGTGTGGCGCAATGTCTGCTCAGGTGAGGAGGGGGGGCGCTTTGCTGGCGGAGGTGGAGGAGACGCGGCGGTGTCGGGAGACCGAGCGGTGTCGCCTCCACCAGGAGCGCGGAAGAAGCCCTGGCAGCGGCCCAGCAGGCCTGGCAGTCCCGAGCGGCCGAGCTCCGATCGGCTCATCACCAGCATCGGGAGGAGCTGAGCCGAACCAAGAGAGACTGCGAGAGGGAGATCCGCCGACTGGTAGGACTGATCAGATGCGCGGTGCGTGGCTATGTTCCCAATTTCGTTGTATACCTGCAGTGCAATGACACCTAAGGCATTCTATTCTATTCTATTTCACAAGAAGAAAATGTCCGGTTGCTCGCTTCGCTTTTGTCACAGCAAAGGTGTTCTAGTCGATTCAAGAAAAAAATTGGCCGGTTGCTCTCTTTGTTTTTGTCACAATTCTGGCAAATGAGTTTGCCCGCCTGCCTGAGCGCTCCCCGTTTGTACATCCAGACGGATGAGATCAAGCTGAAAGACAGAGCGGTTAGTGTTTTGGATGAAGCCCTGGGGCCGGCCACGTCCACCGCCTTCAGCTGCAGACTCAGGCTGCCGAGCAGCAGATCGCTGCCCTGAGGGATTCCCAAAGGGCGGGCCTAAACTACCCTGGAAGTGGGGTCAACGCCGCTACTAGCAATCCTCTTCATTGCGTAAGCCACCTCATCACACACTTGCAGTACGCATGACTTAGTTCGTTGCTGGAGGAAGGTAGCACAAAAACAGTTTTGAACTTTGAACGAGTGCTTGTGTGTGTGTGTTGCGGGGCGTTTTCAGTCTCAGGAGGATCGGGACACGCGACGGTTTCATCTGAAAATCGCTGAGCTCAGCGCAGTCATCAGGAAACTGGAGGATCGAAACGCCCTGCTTTCTGAAGAGCGCAATGAACTGGTAATTTATTGACGGCACGCTTGAAGGTTTGCGCTACGTTTGATGCGCGCCATCCAGCGAGGCACCCATTGCGCTTGCTTATTAGTTGAGCGGCGCGGCGAGTCGGTTGCCTGGTAGATGTCTTTTATTGGGAGCCAAAGCCACGATTCCGTTCAAACCGATGCAAAAGAAATGGATACGTTCTGGCCCGCGTGTTGTGCGTCTTTCACATCCCGCACTTCATGCTTGCAGCTAAAGCGACTGAGAGAAACAGAAAGCCAGTTTCTGCCACTCCTGTACAAAAACAAACGCCTGAGCAGGAAGAATGAAGAACTCTCGCTGGTGCTGTGTCGCCTTGAAAACAAAGTGCGCTTTGTCACCCAGGAGAACGAGGAGATGGCAAGCTTGGTAAGTCGACGCGGACAACGGCGGCGTGCCAACAGAGTCCACTGCATTTGTGTTCCACAGAGAAGGCCTAGTTCGCTCAATGACCTGGACCGCGGTTGCGGCCAGCAGGACGGTGAAATGGAGTTCCTTCAAGTTGTGGAGCAGCGGCACATCATCGACGACTTGTCCAAGGTCTTCAGGCAGGCGACTCGGTGCACGTACGGCAGCGCCGCGCTCGCTCGCTGTCGCCAGGAAACCTTTTCCGTCCAAAGCTTGGCCGGCGGCCGCCATCCAAAAAATTGGCCCCTTAAATTCCGACCTTTCAAGCAGGAGCATTGTGCGCACGCGTTTGAACACGCTTTAGACTTGTTTTGCCGTTTTCAGCAGCTCAAAGCTCCCGTTTTGTCAGCGCCTTTGCCACTCGCTGTGCGCTGAAAACGACGGACTTGCCCGGCTGCTCAGCCCGTCAACCATGAGCCGCGAGCGCGACGTCATTGTCCGTAGGCAGCTAGTGGCAAAATGCACCCTGTTAGAGTTGCGCTCGCTCCAACTTATTTTGCAAGAACCACACGGGAGACAAGTAAGTTCTTTTGGACACCTGCAGGTGGAGAGTCCATCCGTTGTACGAATGAAGTCTGACTCTCGGCTCCTGCACGAGCATTTTAATTAAGAGAAACAGGGTGGGTGTAAGAGTGGATTGAATAGAGGAAGCCCTTGACCTCTAGTCAAAACATAGCAAGGGGTGTTTTACGACTTTGTGTAGGAAGGGATAAGCGATAGGGATAAATAAGGGATAAATAATATCATTTATTACAGGTCGCAGTCAAAGTCAAAGCAACACAATGATACGATAAAGATAATCTGGAAAACCCTGACACACCCTGTAGTTGTCACTTTTGGAAAAGACGAGCGTCCCTCCAATCATCGCCGGTGACGTGTTTTTCAGGCTCTGGAGACAGGAGCTCATGTCAGAAATGTCATTGTGAGTCGCGTTTGTTTCTGCGCCGGAGCCGTTCGTTCCCTTTGCATCCAAAGAATCTCAAAGGCGGATTATTTGTGTCGACAGGAGAGAGATTTGCTGCTACGATACCGACGTCGAGAATCTCTGAGGAGGAACAAAGCGTGAGGTCCTGCAAGGTGAGTCTGTTTGTTTGCGGCTGCTTGGTGTTGCGCAAGATGAAATGGCCTTTTTCTCGCTATCGTTCCTCTCGTCGATTCATCGTGAGGTGTCGCTTCAGTTTGTTCAGAGAGATGTTTGCTTCCGCGCCCGCAGGTCATCGAAACATTTTACGGCTACGACGAAGACGTGTTGGTGGACCCGGACGGATCGTCCTTGTCTTTTCACACCGACAGAACCCCCGACACGGAACCCGAAGAGGTAGCCCGCCATTTCTGCCAGCGTATTGGCACCAAACATTCCTCTTCAGCCTGGAATCGGACTCGTCTTTGCGTCGCGGGTGCTTTGTCGCCGGTCTGACTGATTCTGGTACTAGTGCTGTGTTGCATTGGTGTGTGCATGAAGAGGCGGAGCTTCGCTACCGCCAGCTGACGCAAGAATATCAAGCGCTGCAACGAGCCTACGCTCTGCTAGCCCAGACCAGCGAAGGGGACTACGACGCCGAGAAGGAGATCAAGGTGGCGCCCCTTCCCGCAACCCCCGGCCGGGTCGCAGCCTCCCCGTTCTCACCCAGCCTCGGGTGTTCTCTGGTCTGAAAGGAGGAGGAGGAGCCTCCCTCCTCCTCCTTTCAGACCAGAGAAAAGCTGATGGTAGAAATGGGTCACTATCAAAGCAGAGTAGCAGATCTGGAGTCAGCGCTGAAGCAACAAGGACAGGTAAGCTCATCAATGAGCACACCTTTTTCTCAGACAAAATAGCTACATTCTTCAGTCACTCATCCGTCTGGCATTACTGGACCAACCCCCCCCCCCCCTGAACGTGGCTGGGAAAATGCGGAGAAAAGCAAATGTCATTTTCCAGTCAACCAAAGAATTTGTGGATGAAAATGACACAACATTCCAAAGCTGTCCACGCGTTTGTCTCTTCTAGAATGTCAAGTGGGTGGAGGAGAAGCAGCTGCTGCGTCAGAGCAATCAGCAGTTGGCCGAAAAGGTGACGGAAAGAAAGGCGCTGGGCGGAGTCGCTTGGCGTCACACCTGTCGGGAAGCCCCGCAGATGAGGTCTGACTGTCTTTTCAGGTCAGGCGGATGGAGGCGGAAGAAGCGCGTCTGAAAGAGCACATCCAGGATATCCGAGACCAAAACGAACTGCTTGAGTTCCGCATCCTGGAGCTGGAGGTGGGAAGACTCGCACAAGCGTGTTGAGGCCAGAGATGTGACGGACGGACGGACGGACGGACGGACGGATGCATGCCTCTGCCTTTCAGGAGAGGGAGTGGCGCTCCCCCGTCTTGAAGTTTCTGCAAGTCCGTTTCCCAGACGGCCTCAGCCCTTTGCAGATCTACTGCGAGGCCGAGGGCGTGAGCGTACGTAAGGCGTCCCTCGCAACCCTAACCTTAACCCGAGGTCCCAGAACACCTTACATTGCTCCTTGCGCCTTTCCCCCGGACATCGTCATCAGTGATCTGATGAAGAAGCTGGACATCCTGGGCTATAACGCCGTAAGTGTATGTCGAACTCCTTATGTTCGCACTCCACGAGACTCGGCGGCTCAAATGTGACTTTTGGAAGGCTTTGCGCTGAAAGAAGCTTGTTGACGCTGTGCCTTTGGGCTCTTGCAGAATCTCACCAACGAGGAGCAGGTGGTCGTGATTCACGCCAGGACCCTTCTCACCCTAGCCGAGAAGGTAACGCGCACGTCCACGCACGCTCTCGCATTCTGCTTATGTGACAGCAGCCTTTCCTCAGTGGTTAGAATACATCAAAGTGACCAAGTCAGCACTTCAACAGAAGATGTTGGACATTGAAAGTGAGAAGGTAGACAGACACGCGACATCAGCCAAGGGGAACTCCGGCAATGTGCCCCAACAATTCTGACCTTGAGCTGTGCTAGGATATGTTCTGCAAGCAGAAGGGCTACCTGGATGAAGAGTTGGACTTCAGGAAGTGTTCCATGGACCAGGCTCATAAGGTAAGCCGCCCTCAAATCTCCCGCCGGACCACTGATGGACGAGGATTGCGGCCCAGAGGATCCTGGAGCTGGAGGCCATGTTGTACGAGGCGCTACCGCAGCGGGACTGCCCCGCCACGGACGGCGAAAAAGCCAGCCACGCTGGCGTGAATGACGTGCTGACGGCGGATCAGAGAGAAGAGCTTAGGAGCGCCGTGGACCAATGGAAGCGAGCCCTGATGTGCGAGTTGAGGGAGCGCGACGCTTGCATCCTCCAAGAGAGAATGGATCTGCTGCACAGCGCGCAACAGGTAAGGGCCCAAAGCCAGCCCGGCACTTACTTGCACGCTTACTGGCTTTTGAATGCCACTTTCCATTTGTCCGTCCTAGAGGAACAAAGAGCTGAAAGAATTCATCGAAGCTCAGAAGAGACAAATCAAACAATTGGAGGAGAAGTTTCTGTTTCTCTTTCTAGTCTTCTCCTTGGCCTTCATTCTGTGGCCCTAACACCAGCTGGTGAGTGAGCTCCAGCGGCACCGCACTCGACACCTCCGATACACTGCCAGCCGGTCTCAGACGTTGGCAGACGCTCCGATGCCGACGTATACCCCCCGCCACGGTGACAGAGGCACCGCGTCACACCGGCGCTCATCCAATCAGAAGGCAGGAAAGGCAAATTCACATGCAGGGCACTCTTGAACCAGAAGAGAGCGCCACAAAAAACGGTTGTTGCCCCAAACGCGCACTAAAAAGGGTCAGAATAACAAGAGTCCCACCGGCCAGCCGGGGCCACCCGTCCATCCATTTCTTCAGGGGGGGGAAAAATTGGAGTCACCGGTGAGTACATTTTGCATTTAGCTCTGCTTTTCTGCTTCTGTCTTCAAGTGTGTGGCATCCTGCGACCAAAGATTCAGCCAACCCCAAAGCGGTTGACCTCAACGTCCCACCACCATTCCTACCAGAGCAGGTGACGTGATGCTTTGGACATCCTTCCGTCTCAGATGCCCAAAAGTACTCTTTGCCACATCTGCGGCAATACGGTGTCTTTTCAAAGGTGCAAATAAATCCAGCGTGGGCGGAACACGCATGTCTTCGGTTTTTCCCGCTTTGTTTGTGTGACAGCTGTTGTGAAAATTTTATACAAATAAAGTTGTTTAGTACAGGTTTGGCCAAGCCGCAACTCCCGAACCGCATGCGGCTCTTTTATGTTCATATCAACATTTGTGTGTGTGTGTGTGTGTGTGTGTGTGTGTGTGGGGGGGGGGGGGTTGTGCGTGTTGGCTTCACTTGAGTTCAATTTAGTATTTTCGTCAAAAGCGCATGTGGTGAAATTCCACAAAGTAGGATGGGCAAACACATTCCAGTAAACTATTAGTGTCAATTGGGCTCTCGAAATGGCAGGGAAAAGATGCACAGCAAAACGAAAATATGTAGATGAACACAGGACGTTTTTATCAGAGTGGGAAAGTTTCTATTTTTTGTTGAATGTGATGGCAAACCATTCTGCCTGATACGTCAGACCTCAGCGCATTTCAAAGATTCAAATCTTCAGCGCCATGCACTTCAGCTCACTCCATGCTAACATTGATCAGGCGTCGAACCCGCAACATCATGCTTAAGAGGTGGACATGCTAACCAGTGCGCCATTATGTCAACGCATAACAACTGTAAATCTACTAAACAAAACAGCGGTTGCTATATGACATCTGCCGCGTGTGGTCACGTGACAGACGTCACGTGATGGGCAGAACTTCCGCCGGAATTCAAATCCGCGGGGAGAGTTAACTTGTTTAAAAGGGAGTGGGCAGAAGAATTATTTAATTTATTTAAATCTATTTGGAGTGTGCGCCATTATGTCAATGCATAACAACTGTAAGTCTACTAAACAAAACAGCGGTTGCTATATGACGTCTGCCACGTGACGCGGACGTGACGTCGACGCCTACTTTACATCCCACCGATCACAGGACCCCTCGGCTGCATAACCGCGCCCCCTTCCCAACCAATAGGATTTGCTATACGCGAAAACTACGCCAATGGGCGCAACTTCCGCCAAAATTTAAATCCGTGGGCGTGGCTCGCAACAGGAAGTAGGAAAATGGCGATGTTGACAAAGACACAGCGGATGGTAACATACGACTAACAAGAGAAATATTTTTATTTTCTGCTTGCAACTGGACCGTCCAGAGCGTACACGGTAAGTACAACTAATCGTTTTTAAAAAGAAGTACTTTTGTTGCCCTGAAAAGCGAGTGAGTGTGGCGTTTGGGGGGAACGTCGAATTTCGACGATTCTTTCTGGTCAACGGTTGTAAATGATTGCGTTGATTAAAAAAGAAAACTTGATGTAACTCTACTTTTAACTGCCGTTTCAGATAAGCGGGTATTACGTCGCAGTCATGTGCCGCGGATATGACGTAATTGGCTGAACTTCCACCAAAATTCAAATCTGTTGGCGCGATGGCCGTGAGCCACTGAGCAACGACGAATATCAACAGAAATATCTTCATTTTCTGCTTGCAACTGGACCGTCTACAGCGTACACGGTAAGTAACACTCATTGTGTTTAAAGAGATTTACGTTTGTAATAGCAACGTGTAGCTGAGGCGCTAGCAGAAGTGTAGCCGCGTTGCGTTGTACGTGTGAATATTGGTCCAGGCGAAATGTTAATGTTTAATTTCATTCCTTTAGGTTCCACGGTGTTTGTTGGCTGCAAGTTTTCCACTGCAAGAAGAGGCTCGTATCATTGACCAGGAGCGAGCTACAATGGTGAGTAGCCATAACATTTATGTTAAACACTTCCTATTTCATGTCTAACAGTACTTGATTTAACAAATAACCATAAATAAATACAGTGTGGGCACTGAAGTTAACATATGTGATTATACTGCCTAATCTGTCACCGAGTATATTGTTGCAAAGTAATATAAGATCCAAAGTTGTAATTCAGAATAGTTTTCAAAAGAAGGCCATTAGAATTATATACAAGTCTGATTACCCTGAACATAACAACAAGCTATTAATTAAATCACAAATTCTTCAATTCAAAGATTTGGTAGATTATCAGAATAATAATGTCTAACAGTAATTGATTTAACACATCACGATAAGTAGATTGAGTGTGGGCACTCTCAAGTTAACATATGTGATTATACTGCCTAATCTGTTACAGAGTATGTTGTTGCCAAGTAATGTAGAATAGATCCAAAGTAGTAATCCAGAATAGTTTTGAAAAGGGCATTGGAATAATAAACAAATCTGATTACCTTGAACATAATAGTTAAGTGTTGAATATGTCCTATGAAGTCAAAATTGGGCACCATCATGTGGTGAAATTTGGAATTGCATCACATCCAATTTTGCCTGGGAACAAACAGATTAAATAAATCTTAGCCTTAAATAAGCCACTCCTTCTCAAACAAGTAAACTCTGCCCATTTTGCGCAGTAGATGTTCTGTTAATATCTAGTATTTATACAAAGTCATAATTTAAATTGCTTTCAACCTTAATTCATCGCTTCAACCAATATTACTCGCTCTTATTACCAACTTGTATCGATTTAACTGAGCGTTTAATACTTCCTATCAGGTCTCAAGTCAAGATTTGGCAAAATACAATTTCAGCAAATCCAATTTTGCCAGGCAACAAAAAGAGATTAAATAAACTAAATAAGTCTTCTTCCCATTAAATAAATCAGAAAAGTCTGTCTTGTAACCATTCCTCTTCAAACAAGTAAAGTCTGCCCGTTTTGTGCCGTAGATTTTGTGTCTATGCCTAGTATTTATACAAAATCATAATTTAAACGACTTCATTCCTTCATTCACTTTGGAAATTTGGAATTGCAGCAAATCGAATTTTGCCAGGGAACAAAAATAGATCAATTAAACTAAATAAGTCTTCTTCCCATTAAATAAATTAAAAAAGTCTGTCTTGTAACCAGTCCTTTTCAAACAAGTAAAGTCTGCCCATTTTGTGCCGTAGATTTTGTGTTTATGCCTAGTATTTATACAAAATCATAATTTAAAGGATTTCATTCCTTCATTCACTTTGGAAATTTGGAATTGCAGCACATCAAATTTTGCCTGGGAAGAAAAGTAGATTAAATAAATTTAATAAGTCTTACTACTTCCCAATAAATAAATTAAATACGTCTTACTTGTTCCCACTCCTTTTCAAAAAAGTAGTTTAAAACGAGGGCCCTTCACTCAACCTTTAACCTCAACCCCGCACGTCACATTGTGTTGTACCTGTGAATGTTGGTTGTGGCCAAATGATAGTTTTCTTTCATTCGTTTAGGTTCCAAGAAAACTTGATGTAACTCTACTTTTAACTGCCGTTTCAGATAAGCGGGTATTACGTCGCAGTCATGTGCCGCGGATATGACGTAATTGGCGGAACTTCCACCAAAATTCAAATCTGTTGGCGCGATGGCCGTGAGCTACTGAGCAACGACGAATATCAACAGAAACATCTTTATTTTCTGCTTGCAACTGGACCGTCTACAGCGTACACGGTAAGTAACACTCATTGTGTTTAAAGAGATTTACCTTTGTAATAGCAACGTGTAGCTGAGGCGCTAGCAGAAGTGTAGCCACGTTGCGTTGTACGTGTGAATATTGGTCCAGGCGAAATGTTAATGTTTAATTTCATTCCTTTAGGTTCCACGGTGTTTGTTGGCTGCAAGGTTTCCACTGCAAGAAGAGGCTCGTATCATTGACCAGGAGCGAGCTACAATGGTGAGTAGCCATAACATTTATGTTAAACACTTCCTATTTCATGTCTAACAGTACTTGATTTAACAAATAACCATACATAAATACAGTGTGGGCACTGAAGTTAACATATGTGATTATACTGCCTAATCTGTCACCGAGTATATTGTTGCAAAGTAATATAAGATCCAAAGTTGTAATTCAGAATAGTTTTCAAAAGAAGGCCATTAGAATTATATACAAGTCTGATTACCCTGAACATAACAACAAGCTATTAATTAAATCACAAATTCTTCAATTCAAAGATTTGGTAGATTATCAGACAAATAATGTCTAACAGTAATTGATTTAACACATCACGATAAGTAGATTGAGTGTGGGCACTCTCAAGTTAACATATGTGATTATACTGCCTAATCTGTTACAGAGTATGTTGTTGCCAAGTAATGTAGAATAGATCCAAAGTAGTAATCCAGAATAGTTTTGAAAAGGGCATTAGAATAATAAACAAATCTGATTACCTTGAACAT
The DNA here is from genome assembly GCF_024217435.2 of Syngnathus scovelli. NCBI lineage: Eukaryota > Metazoa > Chordata > Actinopteri > Syngnathiformes > Syngnathidae > Syngnathus > Syngnathus scovelli. Next base: position 423,009 of record NC_090850.1, read on the forward strand.
AATAACAAGCTAAGTGTTGAATATGTCCTATGAAGTCAAAATGTGGCACCATCATGTGGTGAAGTTTGGAATTGCATCACATCCAATTTTGCTGGGAACAAACAGATTAAATAAATCTTAGTCTTAAATAAGCCACTCCTTCTCAAACAAGTAAACTCTGCCCATTTTGCGCAGTAGATGTTCTGTTAATATCTAGTATTTATACAAAGTCATAATTTAGATTTAGACTTAGACTCAACTTTATTAATCCCCTGGGATTACTCCTTCAGGGAAATTCAGGCCCCAGCAGTATCCATACCACAGAGCGGGTATACAAAAGACACACAGATGGCATGAGCGCAACTCAATAGGCCCTCATAAGGCTGCCATACAACGGCGCCACAAAGAAGGCCAGAAAGTGCAAAAGATAAAAGCCATCAAAGCAAAGCAAAGCAAAGCAAAAAGACAAAGAAAAAAGTAACAGTGCCCAACCAGCACCCCTCAATATCAGAAAACACCCCAAAACACACAAAATAGCCTCCACGGGGTCCACAGACAGGTGTAAGGGTAGTCCAGTTCAACGGCACCCAATGGACCGTGGTCGTGAATCGATGAAAACATCACAAAGCAGGCAAACGTGTGAGCAGCGTCCTGGGCACCCAGTCGGGGCACGTGCAGATGGTCACCACGGGGCTAACACGGCGAAGGTCGCTGGTTCTGACGAGCACGAGGGAGCACAGGGGTCGCGGCTGCAAGGCAGGGGGCCCGGTCAGCATCAGCCAGATAAGCAGGAAGCCGTCGTAGAGGTACGCCGGTCTCGACCGATGTGCGCAGCCATCCCGGTCCCAGGGGAAAAAAAAAAGAAAATCACATCCAAAGCGATACCGAGGTGCGGTAGAAGGCACCAGCACCGCCGAATGGACAAAAAGACAGAAAGAAAAAGGAGAAAAGAAGGAAATAAAGAGAAAAAGAGAGAACACTGCTGGGAGGCTGCCACTCACGTCGGCGCCATACCAAAAAAAAAAATTTAAATTGCTTTCAACCTTCATTCATCGCTTCAACTAACATTACTCGCTCTTATTACCAACTTGTATCGATTTAACTAAGCGTTTAATACTTCCTATCAGGTCTCAAGTCAAGATTTGGCAAAATACAATTTCAGTAAATAAATCAGAAAAGTCTGTCTTGTAACCAGTCCTCTTCAAGTAAAGTCTGCCCATTTTGTGCCATCAGAGTTCCCCCCGGCACCATCGGCTCCGCGACTGTCATCGGACTTCGCTGCCGCGACACCGGATCCTCGGCCGCCATCGGAGTGCTTCTGTCGCCAGCGGCTTCGCGGCCGCAATCGGACTTCACTGCCGCGACGCCGGACCCGCAGCCGCCATCGGAGTGCCTCCCTGCGCCATCAGACTCGCGGCCGCCAACAGGTCCACCCCAGCGTCACCGGACCCGCGGCATTGCCGGGCCTCGTGCCAACAATGCCGGACCCGCGATCATCACAGACCCTGCTCCCAATGCTGAAACACTGACTCCTGCTGCTACGTGCAGCTCTGGCTTCCTGTATGCCGCCGTGCGTGTGGCTGTGACTGTTGCCGCTGCACGCGGTTCAGACTCTCCGTTTGCCGCAGAGTGTGGTTCTGTTTCCCCAAGTTGCCGCCCGAGTGTGGTTCTGTTCCCCAAGTTGCTGCCCGAGTGCGGTTCTGTTCCCCAAGTTGCCGCCCGAGTGCGGTTCTGTCCCCTGAGTTGCTGCCGATTGCGGTTCTGGTCCCCCGTGTGTGCCGCGATTGTGGCCCTGGGCCCCTGAACGCCGCCGAGTGCAGTTCTGTCCCCCAAGTTGCTGCCGATTGCGGTTCTGGTCCCCAGTGTGTGCCGCGATTGTGGCCCTGGGTCCCTGAACGCCGCCGAGTGCAGTTCTGTCCCCCGAGTTGCCGCCGATTGCGGTTCAGGTCCCCAGAGTGTGCCGCGAGTGTGGCCCTGGCTCCCTGAACCCTACCGGTTGCGGTTCATGTCCCCGAGTTGCCGCCGAGCGCGGTTCATGTCCCCGAGTTGCCGCTGAGCGCGGTTCATGTCCCCGAGTTGCCGCTGAGCGCGGTTCATGTCCCCAGAGTTGCCGCCGAGCGCGGTTAGGACTTTGCCATGGCCAATGAGGTCGCTTGAACCGGTGCGCTTCCCCCCGCCCCCCCTTTCGCCTCGTGGGGGTTTCGGTCTTTTTGGGACGTCGGGAGCCGTCCCTTGTGGGTGCGGTTCTGTCACGTCTTGTCCCCAGCCGTCCACTATGTGTCGGTTGTCTTGATTTCTGTCTGTGTGCTCGCCCCTCCCCTCCTGTGTGCCCATGATCAGTTTGATTATTCCCACCTGCCTCTTGTTACCTGTCGTGTATATAAGTCCTGTCTGCCCGTCACCCCTCGTTGGATCATTGTGTGTTCATGTCATGATGTCTTTTTGGTTCCTGTGCCTGTCATTGGTAATGTCACCCTGTCTTTTTGTTTCACGTCTTTTTTGGTCAGTCTCGTTGTTAGGTTTTGTTAAGTCATGTCAGTTGCCGAGTCTGTTAGTTTGCGTTCTTCAATAAACCCTGGTCCAAGCTGCACTTGGTCGTCCTGCTCCATTTCCATCCGATCGTGACAGAATGATCCGACCACTACAACGACCAGCGCTTGGACCCCCCCTCCTCCATCAGATCCTGCTGCGATGCCCAATCCACGACCGCCAATCCGTGCATGTTCCAGCGCCATGGGCTTCGCGGCAGCGTTGGGACTCTGCTGCCGCAACGCCGGACCCATGGCCCCCATCGGACTTTGTTCCGGCGACGCCAGACCCACGGCCGCCATTGGAGTGCTTCTGGCGCCAGCGGCTTTGCGGGTCTGGCGTCGCGGCAGCAGAGTCCGATCGCGGCCGCCATTGGAGTGCCTCCCGGCGTCATCAGACTCACGGCCGCCATCGGGCTCCACCCCAGCATCCCAGGACCCGCGGACGTCAGCAGACATCCAAGCCAGCTGCGCCGGACCCGCGATCGTCCCTGGCTCGTTGCCGCAGATTGTGTTTATGTTAGAGTTGCCGCCGATTGCGGTGCATGTTAGGGTTGCCGCCCGAGTGCGGTTCACATTAGGGTTGCCACCCGAGTGCAGTACATGTTAGGGTTGCCGCCCGAGTGCGGTTCATGTTAGGGTTGCCGCCCGAGTGCGGTTCATGTTAGGGTTGCCGCCCGAGTGCGGTTCATGTTCGGGTTGCCGCCCGAGTGCGGTTCATGTTCGGGTTGCCGCCTGAGTGCGGTTCATGTTCGGGTTGCCCAAGTACCCGCCCGAGTGCGGTTCAGGTTCCCCAAGTACCCGCCCGAGTGCGGTTCAGGTTCCCCGAGTACCCGCCCGAGTGCGGTTCAGGTTCCCCAAGTGCCCGCCCGAGTGCGGTTCAGGTTCCCCAAGTGCCCGCCCGAGTGCACTTCAGGTTCCCCAAGTGCCCGCCCGAGTGCGCTTCAGGTTCCCCAAGTGCCCGCCCGTGTGCGGTTCAGGTTCCCCAAGTGCCCGCCCGAGTGCGGTTCAGGTTCCCCAAGTGCCCGCCCGAGTGCGGTTCAGGTTCCCCAAGTGCCCGCCCGAGTGCGGTTCAGGTTCCCCAAGTGCCCGCCCGAGTGTGGTGTAGGTTCCCAGTGTGTGCAGCCGATTGCGGTGTAGGTTCCCAGTGTGTGCCGCCGATTGTAGTTTATGTCCCCAAGTGGCCGCCGAGCACGGTTGGGACTTTACCATTGCCAGTGAGGTCGCTTGGATCGGTGCGCTTAATGTCGTTAAACAAAGCTCCAGGATTGGATGGGCTCACAATAAATGTTTACAAACACTTTTGGGATAACTTGAGGAAATTATTATTTGAAGCTTTACAAGATTGTATTGATAGACAACAATTAATAATAACAATGAAGCAAGGAGTAATTACTTTGATACCCAAGCCTGGAAAAGATAAGAGACTGTTGGAATTTAAGGCCCATCACGTTGATGAATACAGACTACACTTTTTTTTCCGGAGCAATTGCAAAGAGGGAATAACCGAAATCATTAGTGAGACATAGTTAGGCTTTATAAAAGGAAGAGTTATTCATAACAACATTAGGCTTGTTTTGGATTTAGTAGACTATAGTGATCTAATGGAAGATGATGGCTTTATACGATTCCTAGATTTTTACAAGTCCTTTGACTCTGTTGAACATGCCTTTATTTTAGAAACACTTAATTATTTTGGATTTCACCAGAAGATGGTGACAAAGTTTGACATGGGAGACCTGAAGGAGGGGGCCTGAGTAAGGGTTACTTAAAAGTTAGTTCCTCAAAATTAACTATTGTTAAACTGGTAAAGGGGGGGTTGTTGGTTGAACCAGTCAACCTCCATTGCCATTCCAAATTTCACCAGAAGATGGTGCCAAAGTTAGATTGACTTGATATAGGGGTAACGTGATGGAAACTTGTGTCAAACCTCCACTTTTTATTAAAGTGACCGGCTTCCCATTAAAGGGTTCAATAAGCCGGGGTGAAGGGACTCGTCCGTCTCTGACCACCTGAGTTAAATTAATTCTAAAAGAATCAATATAATCTCTTTATGACACCAATCCCTCTGAAGTCAAACGACGTTCGTGCTGAGTAACTTAAATTTGAGGCACGTCGTCAGAATAATCGCGCCATAATGATGGCTCCCTTCGGTTGTTTGAGGCTTTTGTTATGTTACGGATATTTTAAGATGTCTTTGTTAAGACCTCAGGGATTTGTTAATTTACTAGAGCGCACTCGCCCTAGCTGAGCTCAAGATAACTACTTCGAACCAGATCTGACAATTCCTGATGTTAAGGATTAAAGCTGTCTTCACTTTAAAAAGAATTGAACGGATTTAAAAAATGACTATGATAGGGAAATAAAGACATTTTAAAGTCCTAATTGCTGCATATAAAACCATGCTCAACATAGTTAATACAAAATAATCGATAACCGAATTAAGAATTAAGAAGACATTTAATGAATAAGCAAGAAAAAGAAATACAAGTCGAAAAAACAACAACACTCACCCACTCAGAACCAAAGAGGACACTAAAGGTCTAAAATCCTATTTGGTTGAACAAGTCGAGTGATCGGCTCTCCTTTGTTCCAAAATCCGAATTCTGTTTAAAAAAGAGTGAAGGTCTGGCCGTGAGGAGCGTAGCCAAAGAAGTAAAATTGGCGTCTTTCCCTTTCTGCCCGGAGCGGCTGTCTCCTCTGCCTTCCTCAAAGCTTAAAATTTGACAAAGTCCAATTCAAAGACTCTGGAAATTCATCTTAGTAGATTTTGGTTCAATCTCAAAAAGAATGAAAAATTCATCTTCGTCTAAACGGCGTTCTTTTATTCCGGGCAGCGTCACGGCCATCGCCCTGACTAGGAAGAAGCGCACCCGCTCTGTGTCTGGACAACATATTTATAGGCTTCTGGCATTACCCCATCGGAATATGTAGGTGAAGGTCAGAATCCCTGCACCACTGGTTGTCTTGGGAACCTTGCTTAAAGCAGCAACCACTGCGCATGACTGCACTCTGCCACCGGATGCAGCTGTTTCCTGTTTTGCTCGTTCTTTCACGATTAGCCCTTGATGTCTCCTCTCAACTTAATACATTCAGGTATGGATGGAACACCAATGTTAAATACAGGTTGGACAAAACATTGCAACATTAATAACAAATATGTTGTCGAATACAGATCAATCTTAACCCATAATAGTACTTAACCATAATAACTGGTTCTTCTAACTTAAACATATATATTGATATTGCTCAAGCTGTTACATCTTAAAATTATGGCATAGCAAACTCGTATTCCAAAATTGTGCGTTGCTACGTGTTTGAACAGGTCGTGTCCTCCCAATTGCTAACAATTTAATTTATTAGATTTGTTAGTTTCCATCAGGTCACCCCTATGTCAAGCTTTAACACCATCTCCTGATGAAATTTTGGAACTACTACATGTTTTGGGATAGCCAAAGTGCCTGGGCCAAATTTGATAGCCAATATTACACCATCTTGTACCACCGTGCCACTTGACACTTGTAGATAAGTTAAATTGTTAAATTGTTCGTGACTAGAGAAACACGACCTGTCTGAATTACGCATAGTATCACACAATTTTGGATTACTTTATATTATTTTGTTTTGCTATAATATACTGCTAACAAAGCCCCTGCGGGCTGCCCGTGAGCCAAGAACGCCGATTAGATGAAGATAGATTTTTCAATCTTTTTGAGATTAGAGTAAAATCTAATAAAATGAATTTCCATCGTCGATGGTCTTTGGCAGGTGTTGGGTGTGACCCTTCCGGAAGTCAACAACAATCTCCTTGGTCTTGCTGACATTCAGCAGGAGGTTGTTGTCCCTGCACCACGTGGTCAGAAGGTCGAATACAACTACCGTATTTATTCTAATTATCGCCCATATTCTAATAATCGCCCAGTGTGTGTTAGTGATGACATAAATAGAAAACATTGATACCTCTAATTATCGCCCATGCTGCTAAAAATTACCCCCAAAACTTATGTTTTCCTCCGCGACCGCATGCCGACGTCATTGCGCAAGTTTAAATATGACTTATTTGACAGCACGTCGAATGTCCCTTTCAAATTGTTTTTCTCCATAAACTATGATACATTTACACTTGTCACTCCGCTACAATATCCTCACACAATTACGTTATTGGGGCGTGCGCTCTAACAAGACGATCGCGATAACATGACGTGCGCAACATGTGATGTGCGACGGTAACGTGTCGCATCGATGGAACGTCAATTGACGCAACCCCGCTCTTAGAGGTAGATCAAAACAGCCGCTGTTCTAGTGTTAAGAACACCAGTGAGATGCAGGTATTGCATACTACATAAGGAAAATATATATATTATCGCCCATTTCAGTGCCCCTTGGCGATCGGCCAAAAAGTGTTCTCTATTAATCGCCCACCATCCTTGTTGGACACAAACCTTCTCTAATTGTCGCCCTGGGCGATAATTAGAATAAATACGGTATATTTCTTAAGGATCAGCTCCAAATTCCAATAACATCGCAAGTGATTAGTACTTTTTCAAAAGCTTCTGGACTCCAGTTAAATGTAAAGAAATGTGAATTAATACCACTTTAAGACCAATCTATCAGCTCATTACATGAGATACAGGTTAAAAGAGAGGTTAAATATTTAGGTGTTAGGTATTTAGTCTCGAAAGACAAAATTGCTTCGGAAAAAATAACATAAAGGACAATATCGATAAGTGTAAGACATCCCTGAATCGGTGGCTACAAAGGAATCTGTTAATATTTGGTAAAATTATGTTAACCAAAACTAACAGTTTATCCAGGTTAATATATCCAGCTTACTCCCTTGCCATCTCTCCTTAAATAACAAAAAATGTTAATAGGCTATATTTTGATTTTATTTGGAGAAATAAATATCAAAACAGGACTTAAACAGACCCTAAGGGGAAGGGGGGAGGTAATGCTATAGATTTTGAGTTTATGAATGGTTTGTTGAAAACTAATTGGTTGAAACAATTCCTTAAAAATTTGCAATCAATATGGTTCCTCATACCCAATATGGTCTTTGAAAAAAATAGGTGGAATCAGATTCCTTTTGAAATGTGATTATGATCCACAAAAGATTCCTTTACAATTATCAGACTTTCACCACTTTATTGGAGACTTATTTTCAAACATAATTTTCCATCTCACAACACACCAATTTGGACAATAGATATATTTTGATACATAGAAATTCAGTTTTTATTTCTGAATGGTTCTCTAGAGGAGTAGGCTATGGGATGTATCTGACTTCATGGATAAGGAGGGAGGAATCTTGCATCATGCTGAATTTTGTGATAGATTTAAAATTTCTTGTACTCAGAAAAGTACAAACAAATGGTGAAAACATTGTTTGGCATGCACAAACTTGGCCAATAAAGCTGATTCTGATCTTTTCTTTTGGTGTGAATTTGTACAAAGGTTTTGGCTTGACTTACAACAATGGGCTTGTTCAAAAGGGTTGCTCTTTGTTTCTCTTACTATCTCTGATGTTAAATATAGCTTTTTCATAATGGTAAATTAGATTTTTTTATTAACAATATTATTTTACTGGCCAAACAATACATACACAAATGTTGCTTCTTTAAAACAAGACCAAACTTTCTGCATTGGAAGAATGATCTGAAATCCTATAACAATTCGTTAAAACTTATTAACATCAAGAATGCTGTAAAACTGACCTCATTTATTGAAAGGCTGTCTCTGAGAAATTTGGCCTGGCTGTATATTCTTTGCATATAAGATGGAGTTTCCCTGAAATGTGTGTGTGTGTGTGTTTTTTTAAATACCTTTTTCATTTTAGTTTTTTTGTGTTGTGCTTTGGTTTGTTTGTTTTGTGTTTTGTGGTATTGGGGATATTTTTGTTTGTTTTTGTCGGCAAAAAAAAAAAAAAAAAACTGAAGAAGAAGAAGACGAAGAAGAAGACGACGAAGAAGAACCAGTGTCGTTGAGTAATTACCAAGAAAATGGGAAGAAAAGTGACTCTTGCTACTTGTTCGTTGGATCAGTGGGCCTTGGACTTTGACGGCAACTTTGAGAGAATACTGAAAAGTAAGTCAGACCTCTTCAGATTCTGACGCATGGCTTGGCTTTTGTTGTACCTCTATCCCCGACGTTATCAATCGTTACTGTGATCAAAAATAGGGAATACAACAATAATAACTGTGCCTAATTAATACATATCATCCCCATTAACTGGCTTTTCAAATCCAGATGTGGTCGTTACTGCAGTCAGTTCAGTAATCAGTCAGTTCAGTGTCTCCTGTCTGCAGATTCGTCACAAGCTACATGGAAATTATTGAATTGCATAACTGTTCAACTTTTCAATAAACACGTGGAAAAAACGTCTCGTTTACTACTTCCGACTGGCTGAAAGAATTTGTAAACAGTAAAAAATAAGAGAGTAGAACGTGAGATTTGAGTACGGTAATCCCTCGTCTATTGCGAATAATTGGTTCCAAGACCACCCGCGCGACAAGTGAAGACGCGATGAAGAGAAAATATATTGTTACAATTTCCACACAAGACTTTTATGAACCTTTATTGTGTTTTTAAACACTTTATTGTACTTTTAAACTCTTTTTTTTTGTATTTTTAAACACTTTTGTAAACATTTTAAAGTCAAACATTCTTATTTATTAAATAAATAAGAAAATAAATACGTGTAAATATATTGTTACAATATCCACACAAGACATTTATGAACCCATATTGTATTTCTCAGCACCTAATTGTTTTTTTTTAAACATTTTGTATTTCTAAAATCTTTGTAAAACAAATTAAGGTCAAACTAACTAAGCAACATTCGTATTTATTTAAATAAATAAGAAAAATAAATAAGAGTGAATACGTTGTTACAACAGCCACACAAGACTTTTATGAACCTTTTATGAAGTGTAAATGTGTCAGGCTCCTCTGTTCTTGCGTGCTGCCCGGCTGACGCGCCCAGTGCGAGGGTGTAAACGTGTCACGGCTCTGCTCTTGCCGTGCTGGCCGGCTTATGCGCCCCGTAGCCCAGCGCAAGCGCATCCGCAAGACTTTTATAATTTTATTTTTAAACACTATTATATTTTTAAACATTTTTAGTGTAAACATCTCACGGCTCCCTCTGCTCTTGCCGTGCTTGCCGGTTGACGCGCCCCCGCGGCTAAACGCGAGTGCATCAGCACTTTTATAATATATATATATATATATTTATTATTAATAATGATTTTGAAACACTGTTTTTTTTTTCGTTTTTTTTTCTTGATTTTGTAAGCATTGTATTCTGTATTCCCCCCCCTTTTTTATGCTGTTCTTTGTTTTTTAATCCCTCTTGTGTAAAGCACATTGAGTTGCCTTGTCAAAGTAAAAAAAAAAGTCAAAGTCAGCTTTATTGTCAATTTCTCCACATGCCAAAGACACACAAAGAAACCGAAATTTCGTTCCCCCCTATCCCACGGTGACAAGACATGGCTCCCAACAGACAAACAAGTAAACAAGTATAACAAAGTCAAAGTCAGCTTTATTGTCAATTTCTCCACATGCCAAAGACACACAAAGAAACCGAAATTTCGTTCCCCCCTATCCCACGGTGACAAGACATGGCTCACAACAGACAAACAAGTAAACAAGTATAACAAAAGCGTGCTGAATAAATAATGAATAAACAACACAACAATAAATAAATAAGAGGAGCAGAAAAAAAAGGAGCAAGTGCGCGTACAGCAGACATTCACGAAAATAGCGCAACAGTGCCACACGCTACGCAGAAGGGGGTAGCGAGTTCAGGGCCCTAACAGCCTGGAGAAAGAAGCTGTTGGCAAGTCTGGTGGTGCGGGAGCGCAGGCTCCTGTACCTCTTCCCAGAGGGCAGAAGGTCAAACAAAGAGTGAGCCGGGTGACTCGCATCTCTGGCAATCGAGGTTGCCTTGCGGGCGAGATGGGAGGTGTAAATGTCCTTCAGGGAGGGGAGCGAAGCACCAATAATCTTACCAGCCGTATTCACTATGCGCTGCAGGGCCTTCAAGTTCTGTTCAGTGCAGTTTCCACCCCAGACAGCGATGCAACTGGTGAGGACGCTCTCAATGGTGCCACGGTAGAATGTAGTCAGGACTGCCTGAGGAGCACATGCACGCCTGAGCTTCCGCAGGAAGTACAGGGGGCGCTGAGCTTTCTTTGCCAGTGACGAGGTGTTTGCGGACCAGGAGAGGTCCTCACTGATGTGCACCCCCAGGAACTTGGTGCAGCTCACCCTCTCTACCACAGCACCGTCGATGATCAGCGGCAGGTGTGTTGTGTGACCCTTCCGGAAGTCAACAATGATTTCCTTGGTCTTATTTACGTTCAGCAGGAGGTTGTTGTCCCTGCACCACGTGGTCAGAAGGTCAACTTCCGACCTGTACCGAGTCTCGTCGCCCTTCGTGATGAGACCCACCAGAGTCGTGTCGTCAGCAAACTTCACTATGCGGTTGTCGCTGTAGGTCGCAGTGCAGTCATGCGTCAGCAGGGTGAAGAGTAATGGACTGAGCACACAGCCCTGGGGGGCCCCCGTGCTCAGCGTGATGCTGGCGGAGATTTTGTCGCCAACACGCACCACCTGAGGCCTCTGACAGAGGAAGTCCAGTATCCAGTTGCAGAGGGAGGTACTGAGGCCCAGCTCGTCGAGTTTGCAGATGAGTCGCTGCGGCACAATGGTGTTGAAGGCAGAGCTGAAGTCCACAAACAGCAACCTCATATATGAGTCCTTTCTCTCCAGGTGGGTGAGGGCCGAGTGGAGGGCAGAGCAGATGGCATCCTCAGAGGACCGTTATTGTGTGTGAAATGCACTAGATAAATAAATCTGCCTTGCCTGCCTTGCCTTGTATTTTTAAACACGTCATTGTATCTTTAAACACTTTTTAAACAGCTTTAAAAAGCTTGCTCTGTCGGTCTGCTTTGATGACGCACGCTTGCTGACCGGCTAGTCAGCCGTCATTCCAGCCCTCCTTGTCTCCTTTAAACTTTGTGTGGGCCCGTGTTGCATTTGGTTGTCCTGTATCGTTAGTGTCAAAATGAAATGCAAATCAGAGATGCTGCTGATTCTGCTGACGGAACAAAGTGGAAGAGTGGACTGTGGGAGGCTGAGATAAAGCGTAGTTCGAACTGCTCTTACAATTCCAAGCCAATCAGTGCAAGGATCAACATGTTGCCATCGGTCTTGCCTCTCGACCAGCCAATAATGTGCTGTAATAATAATAATAATAAGCTCCCGGCTCCAAGTGGTGCCGCGCAAAGCCGCGATGCACCGAATATATCTGCAATACAGTCGAACCTCAGTTTTCGAATGTCCCAGTTCTCGAACAAATCGAAATTCGAACGAATTTTTTTGCTTCGGTTGTCGAACAAAAATTTGGAGGTCGAACCTCGCGAGATGAGCCGAGAGGACCCGAGAAAACCCGACCGCGCGACCCGGATGCCGACTGACTCCGTTCGTTGTTATGTTTTCGTTACTTTGAGGATTATATTAACCACTAATCATGCCTCCAAAGAAAGCAAGTGGGAGCAGTAAAGCCATCCTAAAACACAAAGACGCTCTCAAAGCAATGCAACAGTGAGCGCCCGGCGTGCTGCAGTTGCACGATCAGACCAAATTAAGCTCCCTGCGCACTGAGGTCCACTAAAATTTTGGAAAGTACATCAGGACTTTAAAAGTATTTTCTAAATTTCAGCGACGGCTCTGTCACAAGAATGCGACCAGCGCGGTGCAGTTGCGTGGTCGGCGGCGCGCTACGGTTGCGCGTTCGGCGGTGTGCTGCAGTTGCGCGATCGGACAAAAATGCGCAAATGAAAAAATGCTTAAAAAAGGTGTTTGTTTAGTCTTGGAACAGATACATTTTTTTTCCATAATTTGTAAAGGTAAAAATAGATTCGGTATTCGAACAATTCACTTCTTGAGCCGCCTTCTGGAACGGATTGTGGTCGAAAACTTGGGTTTGACTATTTCTTTTCATAATAACCTGCGATGCATCGAGACTGCAATAGGTGAAGCACGAAGTGGTGAGGGATTACTATAACAAGAAAAGCATCGACATCCCATACGCCCACTGTTATGCCTAAGTGCGGCACATTCTGGTGTTGAGCCAAAGTAGTTACCCTCGTGAAAATTCGTATTTCCTGCGGCGGGAGCGCACACGCATCACGTGTGAGGAGAAAGCCAATGCCGTCCGGCAGATAGTACCAGCTTGTTTTCAATAACAACATGAAGAACACTCGTTTGCGTTAGTCAACCAAAAAGCAATGAGTACGTAAGCACTTTGCAGGGAGTGCAGGTGTACATTCAAAAATGTACGAGCCTGATCATTAACCTCGACGCAAAGGAGCTCCACCTTTCGGGGTACATTACATGTTACAAGAGGATATTACAGGGGACTTTATTTTTCACTGTGATCATCATTACTCAGTTTTTATTATTCTGTTATTGTCAAACTTATCTTTGTATTTATTAAATTGAGTTAAAAATGACAATGCATAATAATTAAATGCTGACATTACAGCAATGTAAGTGTTCAAAGCCACACGTTTGCATTCATGAGCAAAGTTTTGTGATGAAATCATTAATTATGAAAATGAATTTCAGTTCTGAAGGCTCGTTTTGTCCCAAGCAAAGTTACAGGTGGTGGGGAAGAGGGCTAAAAATTGTAACAGGAGCTCTGTTAGAGTAAAGTAAAGTAATTCAACCTGTTAGAATAAGACCCACCTCTCAGCACAAAACGGTGAGCCCTGGACTCAAACTGACTTTTTCTCTGTGTTCTTGGGGGTCTTTTCAGCAAGTGTGGCAAATTTGAACAAGTTCCCCCCTTCCCAGGCAAATTTAGAGGGACGGTACAAATTCTAACAGCAGCGCCGTTAGGATATGTTCGCACCCTCCCATTTCAAAACGGTGAGTCCTAGACATAAACTGACTTTTCCTCTGGCTTCTTGGGGTTGCTTTTCAATTATGTTTGTGAAATTGTGTCAGTTATGCACTCTTCAGTTCAACATACTGAGCAAACATACCACTGTTGAATGCTCAATTGAAGTGTTTTTATGAAAACAGTGTGTTGCAAAAATCCTTCTAATGCATGCACAACCATTTACATCCTTGTTGACATTAAAATATAATTTACAATGTCACATAGTGGTACAATAGCATTGCAGAACTTAACATACAATAACATAAGAACATACATGAAAATATAAATACTTAAAATGTTCTATTTAGAAATAAAAGTAAAACAAAATCTTCAACGAAGCTTCAACATGTCAGTGCTTTTGACTTTATTGCCAATGCATGCTGTACAAAAAAAGGCCCCTCGGTTGGAGGTTCCCCTACACACGACAATGAACCACCTGAAACTCTCGTCACACTGAGTCTGGTAAACAAACAAACAAGGAGCATTTACAATATAGCACTGTCTAATACTTTTTAAAATATTACACGCTAATAAATCAAAAACATCAAAACGTTTGCTGCTATTAACATAGAACAGACGATAATTTTCAATAAATGTGTAACTTGCTGTTGACTAGTTTGGACCTTCCTCTGGAGCTCTTCACACGCATTCTCTATGCTGTCCCCAGCTGGGTATTTGGTTGCAAATGTCACATGTCGTGTCTCAAAGTGGCGTTTAATATTGGAGCATTTCATTGATGCAATTTTGTCATTGCATATTCAAGATTCAAGAATTTTTAATCGCCATGTTTGAGCGTGCCAAACAAGGAATTTGACTTCGGTACGTCACAGCCTCTGTTCAACATTTAGGTGACTAACAACACTCAGGACGTGTGAAAAATGACAAATATTCTCAAACATCCTCTGATCTTAAACTCCCAGAAGGCCAAGGAAAAACTCAAAACTCCAAAGTCAAAGTCAAAGTCAGCTTTATTGTCAATTCCTTCACATGCCAAAGACACACAAAGAACCCGAAATATCGTTCCCCGCTATCCCACGGTGACAAGACATGGCACACAATAGACAATCAAGTAAACAACAGCGTGCTGAATAAACAATGAATAAATAACACGACAATAAATAAGAGGAGCAAAAAGGAGCAAGAGAGCGTACAGCAGACATTCCAGAAAATAGCGCAAAAGTGCAGCACGCTACGCAGAAGGGGGTAGCGAATTCAGGGTCCTAACAGCCTGGAGAATGAAGCTGTTGGCGAGTCTGGTGGTGCGGGAGCGCAGGCTCCTGTACCTCTCCCCAGAGGGCAGAAGGCCAAACAAAGAGTGAGCTGGGTGACTCACATCACTCACAATCGTGGTCGCCTTGCGGGTGAGATGGGAGGTGTAAATGTCCTTCAGGGAGGGGAGCGAAGCACCAATAATCTTACCAGCCGTGCAGCTACCACCCCAGACAGCGATGCAACTGGAGAGGACGCTCTCAATAGTGCCACGGTAGAATGTAGACAGGACTGCCTGAGGAGCACATGCACGCCTGAGCTTCCACAGGAAGTACAGGCGGCGCTGAGCTTTCTTTCAGTGACGTGGTGTTTGCCGACCAGGAGAGGTCCTCACTGATGTGCACCCCCAGGAACTTGGTGCAGCTCACCCTCTCCACCACAGCACCGTCGATGATCAGCGACTGGTGTTTTGCTTGACCCTTCCGGAAGTCAACAACGATTTCCTTGGTCTTGTTGACGTTCAGCTGGAGGTTGTTGTCAATGCACCACGTGGTCAGAAGGTCAACCTCCGACCTGTACCGAGTCTCTTCGCCCCCCGTGATGAGACCCACCAGAGTCGTGTCGTCAGCAAACTTCACTATGCGGTTGTCGCTGTAGGTCGCAGTGCAGTCATGCGTCAGCAGGGTGAAGAGCAGTGGACTGAGCACGCAGCCCTGGGGGGCCCCCGTGCTCAGCATGATGCTGGCGGAGATTTATCGCCAACACGCACCACCTGAGGCCTCTGACAGAGGAAGTCCAGTAGCCAGTTGCAGAGGGAGGTACTGAGTTTGCAGATGAGTCGCTGCGGCACAATGGTGTTGAAGGCAGAGCTGAAGTCCACAAACAGCAACCTCACATATGAGTCCTTTCTCTCCAGGTGGGTGAGGGCCGAGTGGAGGGCAGAGCAGATGGCATCCTCAGAGGACCGTTTGGCACGGTACGCAAACTGGAAAGGGTCAATGGTGGGGAAATGAGAAACCTTGAGAAGAGACAGATGACCAGGCTGCAATGGATGCAAAGAAGAAACATAGTACAAACAGTGTAGACAATTCAATTAAAAAAAGGTGTGGAGAGCAGGATGTTATTGCACAGCAAAGACTCTGAGACTCTAATATGAGGCACATAGCAGAGCCTCCTCTCTCCACAAATGTGATTTCTTCGGTCCACTCACTCTGAAATGTTCGATAACTGTCATCTTTTTTTCTCTTCGTCATCAGCGAGGTAGGCACGCGTGGGGAATTGTGAAAAGCGAAGTCGTGGTCGAGCGTCGACTAACCAGCAGCAGGTGTGCATTTGGCCAGATTAGAAGGGTGTGGTCGTGGGTGTGTGACAGGAACATTGTCCAATAAAAATCGCGCTTTTTTTGTCTGACCTGGCGTCACCCTTCTGTAAACCAAAGGGCAGTTGGGATTGGCTGATGATGCAACTGTGGATTTCAGCGGTAGAAAACAGATGGGATGGATTGCAAATATGATCGTATTTTATATTTTGAAAGCTAATTTAACATTTTGATTTCAGTAGGTCTATTTTTTTCTTTGATAATATAACAAAATTATTCATGACTTCAATGGAGGATATGCATGTGACGTCACAGGCCGGCCGACTGTTTGTTTGGCTGGCAAAAAGCGGCGGACGCTAATAGGGCCAAGGCTGGTACTGGAGCATTTTTTAGCATTTTATCGGTTGCAGATCGTGGCAGAGATGTTACGTAGGCAACTTAAACCATGGTGAAGAGTTGTTGTGCCATAGGGTGTGCCTATCGCTTCCAAAAAAGCAATACCAAGAAGTTATATCGGTTCCCTGCGGATCAGACCAGAAAGGATAGCTGGGTGGCGGCGCTTTGTAAGGCGGAACATGGCTACAACAGCTCCAAGCTTTGGAAGCCAACTATCCATTCTTACATCTGCTCAGATCACTTTGTGGGAAGTACGTAATTTCGTTTTACTGACGTCATCATTCATCTGTGAGGTATACTGGATGTAGTGCTATAAGGTACACATCCACCATCAGAGGACGCTGGCATGAGTGCCTCTCATAACATTTGAAATGTACTCTTTTTATTCATTTTAATGTATGTGATGTTTGTTTTTTACCCTGTGGGCCAAGAGCCTGTAATACAGTTTATTATTATTGCGCAGATATTCTTTTTTTTCTTCCTGCTACTCGGCCATAACCTAAGGAATGCATAATTACACAGCTTCATTACAGTATGTTTGTCCAATTGCTAGTTTCTAACAATTAGATTGTTCACATATCTACAATTATAATATATTATTATTATATTATGTGCTGCCATGGCTGGCATCTTCTCCGTTTCGCTCCACTGGCTGTGACTCGGAATGGACATAACCACCAGTCAGGTAGCGATATTGTTGCAAACTCTTGTAGGCTCTGAGGTTTTCCATGGTATATGGACTTGAACAATCTATCAAATAGTTGTAAATGTCTGGATATGTTACTGGCGGAAAAGTCGCCTTATCAGAGGATCAAACGGTTGCTGTCCCAGCTTCTGCTACGCTTGAGCTGGTGGCGTTCTTACTTTCCACAGCGGATCAACACGAACGTTATATTTTTTTAACTTTTCAATGTATCTCTTGCGGCTTTCTTGGTTCAACTGGACGAAATAATCACTCACGACACCTACCCAGGCCGCCGTCCTCAGTCTAGTGGCAGCAGACGAGGCTTTTTGCCACCCAAACAATAATGGCCGCCCCGATCTGTGACGTCTGTGCATATCCTCCATTGAAATGTCAAATTTGTCCGCGAGCCAAACACAGTCACCAAAAGAGCCATATATGGCTCGCGAGCCATAGGTTCCCGACCCCTGTCCTATGCCTTTGCTGGGAAATCATTTACTTTGTTTTGTAAGATGTTCTGCGAACTGGAAAAGAAAAGTCAGATGTTTACAGTGCCTAAAGAATGCTTTAAATGTTTGCCATTTTGTACCTATATACTATAGACAATTCTGCTGTCAGACAATAGTTTGTTTTAACCCTTTGTTGTATGAACTCTCAATTCGTTCTTTAATTTTGAGTAATGTTTGATCAGGTTTTTGCATAATTGGGTGATATGAGGGCGGCTCGGCGGCGCACTGGGTAGCACGTCCGCCTCACAGTTAGGAGGGTGCGGGTTCGATTCCACCGCCCTCCCTGTACGGAGTTTGCATGTTCTCCCCGAGCCCGCGTGGGTTTTCTCCGGGCACTCCGGTTTCCTCCCACATCCCAAAAACATGCTTGGTAGGCCGATTGATCACTCCAAATTGTCCCTAGGTGTGAGTGCGAGTGCGAATGGTTGTTTGTCTCTGTGTGCCCTGCGATTGGCTGGCAACCGGTTCAGGGTGTCCCCCGCCTACTGCCCGATGACGGCTGGGATAGGCTCCAGCACGCCCGCGACCCCCGTGGGGACTAAGCGGTTCAGAAAATGGATGGATGGATGGGTGATATGAGTTTGGTGAATCTAGTCTGTAAAGCAAATTCATACTTTCAATGCAAACGCCACCACAAGAGCTTCCATCTTGCTGCCGGGATGGGGGACAGTGCCACTGGTTCACCTTGAAAAATTGTAACCTTTCTTGCCCATTGATGCCCTAATACAGTGTTCCCTAACCTTTTTAGCACCACGGACCGGATTACTATCAGACGATATATTTATGGACCGGTGTTTGATGACATCATGGTTTCTGCGAAGAATGCTTCTAAAAACAATTCTAGCAAATTGAATTCAAATGTCGAAAGCATCAATTAATCAAATAATCATTGATTGCACATTGTTTATGGACGTTTTCTTTGCAAAAATCGTCCGTGTTTGAATTACAATCCTATTTTCGCAAAACAGACCAACCACATTCCTAAAGTTAAAGTTAAAGCCCCAATGATTGTCGCACACACATCTGGGTGCGGTGAAATTTGTCTCTGCATTTAACCCATCCCCGAAGGGAGCAGTGGGCAGCAGTGGTGCCGCGCCCGGGAATCATTTGGTGATCTTACCCCCCAATTCCAACCCTTAATGCTGAGTGCCAAACGTCATTGTACTGTCTTTCCAGCCAATCATTTAGCAGAACAACAACGGAAGTGTATTACCACATAAACACCACCATCCCAACGAAGCCTTCAACCCTGAGTTCCATGGGGGAATTTTGCATGCGAACACCACAGTATACCACAATATAAAGTAAAATAATGCAAATTATTTATTCTTTCTTGTGCGGCCCGGTACCAAATGAGCCACGGACTGGTACCGTTCCGCGGCCCGGGGGTTGGGGACCACTGGCCAAAACATAAAACCTCATAAGAAATTGTTATCAATGCAAATTTCAAGTTTTATGGGTCAATTTAATCAACACATACATTTTTATTTACAACAACAAAAACCTAGTCAATTTTCAAATGAAAGCGTTAATCTTCAGTTACATGTTGAATTCTCAATACTACTCTGAATTTTACAAGCTGTTCTTGATTCCAAGCTTTTTTTAATGTGCTTTTTAGACTATCCTGGCATGATTGCATATTTTACATATTTTACAAATTGTGCTCATTAAAAATGCCAACAATGACCCTGTATCACTGGGTTCATCTAAAAAGAAATATAAAAAAAACATAAAAAATTATGTCTACAAATCATTACAATGAAATGTGTAAAGAAAAAGAAAATAAATGCTTAATGCCAATTGAGTTTTTGCTTGAGGCTAAATAATACTTTATTAAAACTTTATGTAATCATTAAAAAGTTAAAAAAGTTAAAGTCCCAATGATCGTCACACACACATCTGGGTGTGGTGAAATTTGTCCTCTGCATTTAACCCATCCCCGTGTGATTTTGATCCATCCCCTGGGGGAGAGGGGAGCAGTGAGCAGCAGCGGTGCTGCGCTCAGGAATCATTTGGTGATCTAACCCCCCAATTCCAACCCTTAACGCTGAGTGCCAAGCAGGGAGGCAATGGGTCCCATTTTTATAGTCTTTGGTATGACCCGGTCAGGGTTTGAACCCACAACCTTCCAGTCTCAGGGTGGACACTCTACCACTAGGCCACTGAACTGGTATGGTACATTACTGTACATTTTAAATTTTAACTGATCATTATTTAGTCCTGTTGCCCCAAAACAACACATAATTCAACAATGCAAATGGTAAGGTGTTAGGGACATAATTCAGGATTACCATTCACATATGAAATATATGTATATATAATATATGTAAATATATTATATATACATATGAAAGAAAAAAAATCACACACCACAGTAAAAACCTCACACAAAAGTGTAACGCTTACGTATATACACACAACTGAAATGTTGTGTTCTTGCACACACAGCTGAAATGCTTCTACACACACCAGTGAAATGTTCTCACACACACAACTAAAATGCTTTCACAAGCACCATTGAATGTCGTGTTCTCACGAACACAACTGAAAGGCATTCACACACAAGTTAACTGCTTTCACACACATGTCTAAAATGTCATGTTCTCTCACACACAACTGAAATGCTTTCACAGACACACAGACACACAGACACACACACACACACACACACACACACACACACACACACACACACACACACACACACACACACACACACACACACACACACACACACACACAACTGAAATGCTTTCGCACACGTATACACACACACCTTAACACACACACGCACACACACACACACACACATACACACACACACACACACACACACACACACACACACAAACGTAAAATGCTTTCACACACACAACTGAAAGTTGAGGCTGGAGGAGCAGTGGCAGAGGGAGCAATGGCTGTAGGAGCTGAGGCTGGAGCTGTTGCAGAGGGATCAGTGGCTGGGGGAGCTGAGGCTGGAGGAGCAGTGGCAGAGGGAGAGGGAGCTGAGGCTGGAGGAGTTGTGACTGGAGAGGCATTGGTTGGAGGTACAGCAGTTGGTTGTGGCTGACTGATAGGTGGTGACTGTGTCCCCCATGAGGATGCTCCTTTTTTTTTTTTTAACCATACCTGTGGGGCACTCCTTGTTTATTTTCTTTGTATGGTTTTAAGTGATCAATATTTATTTTGGGAATCAATTTTCCATTTTTATCTCGGAGGTCAACTGTTTTACCCTCAATAGCCACAATTTTGTATGGCCCAAAAAAAGTTTGGGTCTAATTTTCTTCCCTTTCTTTGCTGACTCCTTATGTTTTGCCTCAGAACTAGGTCTTCTAAATTTAAAAGCACTGTGGTCCCTGAAATGCTTTTTGGGTGCCTTTTTTTTCTTGTGCCTTTTTAATGTTTTCCCTAACCAGCTCAAATGTTAGCTCTTGTTTTTCATAATCCTGTCCCAGCAGTTCCAGTCCCATCACATCCTCCTCAGTGCCATCAACCTTTGGAAAATATTTGCTGTAATGATTAAAGCATCAGCAAGTTTTAGTTTTGTATTCGTGATTTGCAATTAAGATGCAACAAAAGAACGAATATATTGAACAAGCAAATTGGACTTGTTTGTTTTAAATAACCTTTCCATGATACTGTAAATCCTTGTGATGGATCGTGGATTTAGATGTGCCAAACTCTTACCTTGTAATTTTCTGGCACTTGAATGGGGTAGCGTAACTCTCTGCCAAACATTAGAAAGTAAGGAGAGTACTTTGTCGTCATTTGTTTTTTGGTCCGAAGACCAAACATCACTGCATCCAAATATTCATCCCAGCTTTCTGGATGCTGACAAACCACTTTTCTCAGAACTCTAAAAAAAAAAAAAAAAATCATTTTTAAAGTTGCACTGGTGACAGTGGTGTTTTTCTGTAATTCATTTTGGACAATTGTCAAAATGACCCAAACAGTGGTTGTTAATACAAAACGTTTTAGACTGTATGTAATTTACTTTGATAGTGTCTCTCTCAAATAAAAATAAACTTATAAGCAATATCATAAAACTTGAAGGCCCTGCAGCGCATAGTGAATACGGCTGGTAAGATTATTGGTGCTTCGCTCCCCTCCCTGAAGGACATTTACACCTCCCATCTCGCCCGCAAGGCAACCTCGATTGCCAGAGATGTGAGTCACCCGGCTCACTCTTTGTTTGACCTTCTGCCCTCTGGGAAGAGGTACAGGAGCCTGCGCTCCCGCACCACCAGACTCGCCAACAGCTTCTTTCTCCAGGCTGTTAGGGCCCTGAACTCGCTACCCCCTTCTGCGTAGCGTGCGGCACTGTTGCGCTATTTTCGGGAATGTCTGCTGTACGCGCACTTGCTCCTTTTTTTCTGCTCCTCTTATTTATTTATTTATTGTTGTGTTATTTATTCATTATTTATTTAGCACGCTTTTGTTATACTTGTTTACTTGTTTGTCTGTTGTGAGCCATGTCTTGTCACCGTGGGATAGGGGGGAACGAAATTTCGGTTTCTTTGTGTGTCTTTGGCATGTGGAGAAATTGACAATAAAGCTGACTCTGACTCTGACTCATAAGAAATTGTCAAAATTTAATTTGGTTAAACAAAGGATTCACCTTTGAATCGTTCCATTTAGTTTTTCAACCAACCCATTGGGTATGGCAAGCAAAGGCCTCTTTTTATCTTGAGCGTTTCACACAATTGCCAAGGGAAAGAATAAATAATTGAGTTAGACAATCTTGCAGTGAAATAGTGTTTGAAAATGTGAGCTTAGCATCCTCACTATACTGGCTTTGCGTCACAAATGCACAGAAGGAAAAGATGGCACCCACAACTGCAATAGTCACAAAATACAGACAAAATGCAATTAACAGTATGAAAAAATAGTAGCAGGCCAAATGTACCCTCAGAGCCTTGCATTTGACAGCTACAAAGCAGATTATTTCTGCCAAATACAATAGTACTTCCTTCATTGACAAATTCTTTGCCCTGATCTGTTCGTATTCTTTTGGGCGATTCAAATTGCTGGACACATTTTACAATGCAGGCTGTGACTTCTGCTGCAGACTTTGAGCTCAACGGATAAACTTGAGGGCATTTGGTAAAATAATCCATTATAACACAGATGTATTGAAATCTAGTTTTGGTCTCAGTCAGTTTACCGATGAAGTCCATCCCCAGCTGTTCAAACGGCTGAGAAACCTAACGAAGAAATATTTTTAAGAAAAAATTTGAAGCTGTTGTTGCTGAAAAATAGCTACATACTGTATGTCACGTATAGAATATACAGACCTTAAGTCAAAATAGAGAACAACATTGTTTGGATTAACTGACCTGCATAGGCATGACCTCTATTGGCTTTTTTATAGATGAGCCACTAGTCTGACATGCTGTGCACTGGGAAACCTAACAATGGCAATTTTTGTGGGAAATTAGGCATAATGGTGATTAAATGCATGCAAAAAGAAGGGCAAGCTCTTAGATAATCATTTTGAATTGTTTGGAAATGCAAAGGAATGGTTTTATTCCATTATGTTATCAGACCTTAAAAAATACTGAACAAACAATTACTATATTGTTTTTCTAATGTTTACATACCCACTTTTTAATGTCAGACATCCCTGCCCAGTAAAATCTCAGAGAAATGCTATCTCTGGTTTTATTTTGTCCAGAGTGTGTCCCTGTGTCAGGTCTAAGCACCATCAGACACTTATTAAACACTGAGAACGGAGAAGAGAAGACAACCAGTAATTGCTTTACTCGCGAGGAGAACGACAGAGAGCGCTCAGTTGCAGTCTCCATCAGTTCTGGAGCTCTCTGTTTTTGCCTCCCCCTTTTATTCTGTTTAGGATGCCCTGGTTACATAGGCGTTGTGACACTAAAGGAAGGGGATTACACAACTGTAGCAACGCTGTTCAGCTAACATAGCAATAAATGGATTGTTGTTCAAACAGAAAGGAGTCGCGTTGCCACGTTGTTCAGCTAATATTCCAATAAATGGATTGTTGTTCAAACAGATAAGAGTCATGTTGCCACGTTGTTCCTCTGCAGCTGTCTGACCCCTCCTCAGCTGTCTGACACCTCTTCGGCCGTTGTTTACTTGTATGTGCGTTGTGAACTCTGTCTTGTCACCCTGGGATAGTGAGAAACGTAATTTCGATCTCTGTGTGTCTTGACATGCGGAGGAATTGACAATTAACAATTTGACTTTGACTTAGTGAGATATCTCGAAGCTGCTGAGTGCCGCTTTCCTGTAGAACAATGCAACTAGATTCTCTTTTATTGCCATATTTTTCGGACTAAAAGGCGCTCTGGAATATAGGTTGCATTAGTCATAAAATGCACGATAACATAAAAAACATATATAAGTCGCTCCGCAGTATTAGTCGCATTTTGGGGGAAATTTATTTGACAAAATCCAACACCCAGAACAGACATGAACGAGCAACAACAGGCAAAACGATAGGTATGCTAACGTGACAAACACAAACGAAGAGCTGAGAACCGGCCTGACATAACATTCAGAGTTATTCAAATAACTATTACATAAATAACACGTTTATAAAACCATCTGTGTCACTCCAATTCATTAAATCCATCGATAGTCCTTTATGTCAACAATGCTGGCCGGGTGCGCGCAGCTGACGGCGGTTGCACTTCAAAATATTCCACAGGCCCATATAACAATATGTAAATTATATATCAAATAACTATTCTATAAGCAATAATATTATCAAACCATCTGTGTCACTCCAAATCATTGAATCCATCGATCAAATTCCTTGTCCTTTGTCAACAACGCCACGCGTGCGCCCTGACATCAGCCTTGTCGTTATTCCACAGATCTAGTATATAACTATATATTGTAGCGTTAACAAAGTACAAGGAAAGACGTGGGTTTGGTAAACGGCTCTTTATTTAACAAAACGAGTTCAATGAGCCAACAACTACTGAACTGTAATGATAAAAACATATACAAGTTGCTACACGAAATGAAATATATCGAATAACTATAACATAAATAGTTAACCCCCACACGGCCCCAAGCACCGGCGTCGACTTCCAGGCGTGTAGCGGCGTGGACTTTCATCCCCGGAGGTGGCACTTCCAGCCACGGAGGTGGAAGAGAGCTCCATAGAATAGGACCGGGCGTGCGTAAAAGCCATGTCCGAGCCCCATCCATCGTCCCTGGACAGCCACCGGGCCGAGCGCCGGCCCCCGACTTCCATCCACGGAGGTGAAAGAGAGCTCCGTAGAGTAGGACCGGGCGTGTGTAAAAGCCATGTCGGAGCCCCATCCACCGTCCCCGGACAGCCACCTGGCCGAGCGCCGGCCCCCGACGACCATCTACGGAGTTGAAAGAGAACTCCGTAGCGTAGGACCGGGCCTGCGTAAAAGCCATAATAGTTTTTCAAACCTTCTGTGTCACTCCAAATCATTAAATCCTTCAAACTCTTCGTCCTCCGTGTCACTTACAAACAAAGCCGCTAATGATGCCGGTAATACGTGGGACCCTTTGTCATCTTCGTCATCCCGTGATCGACTCTTTATCCTTTATGTATGTAAACAACTGCCGTGCTGCGACGCTGACATCACTTGAACTTCAAATTACAATAATCCCTTGCGACATCGCGGTTCGTTTATCGCGGTTTCACCTTTTTTTTTTTTTTTTGGGGAATTTTGAAATTTTGTGAAAAAATTCACATATAAGTCGCTCCTCAGTATAAGTCGCCCCCCCCCACCCAAACTATGAAAAAAAAAACGCGACTTATAGTCTGAAAAATACGGTATGTGATGTTTGTTTTTTACCCCGTGCGCCAAAAGCCTGTAATAAAATTTATTATTATTGCTTGGATGGAATCACACTCCTCAGCCTCCCTGGTAAGGTCTATTCAGGGGTGCTGGAGAGGAGGGTCCGTCGGGAGGTCGAACCTCGGATTCAGGAGGAACAGTGTGGCTTTCGTCCTGGCCGTGGAACAGTGGACCAGCTCTACACCCTCGGCAGGATCCTCGAGGGTGCATGGGAGTTCGCCCAACCAGTCCACATGTGTTTTGTGGACTTGGAGAAGGCGTTCGACCGTGTCCCTCGGGAGGTTCTGTGGAGGGTGCTTCGGGAGTACGGGGTGCCTGATAAGGGCGGTTCGGTCCCTGTATCACCGATGCCAGAGTCTGGTCCGCATTTCCGGCAGTAAGTCGGATTCGTTCCCAGTGAGGGTTGGACTCCGCCAAGGCTGCCCTTTGTCACCGATTCTGTTCATAATTTTTATGGACAGAATTTCTAGGCGCAGCCGAGGCGTTGAGGGGGTCCGGTTTGGGGACCTCAGCATCGCGTCTCTGCTTTTTGCAGATGACGTGGTGCTGTTGGCTTCTTCAGGCCGTGATCTCCAGCTCTCGCTGGAACGGTTCGCAGCCGAGTGTGAAGCGGTCGGGATGAGGGTCAGCACCTCCAAATCCGAGTCCATGGTCCTCGATCGGAAAAGGGTGGAATGCCCTCTCCGGATCGGGGATGAGATCCTGCCCCAAGTGGAGGAGTTCAAGTATCTTGGAGTCTTGTTCACGAGTGAGGGGAGGATGGAGTGCGAGATCGACAGGCGGATCGGTGCAGCGTCAGCAGTAATGCGGACCCTGTACCGGTCCGTTGTGGTGAAGAGAGAGCTGAGCCAAAAGGCAAAGCTCTCAATTTACCGGTCGATTTACGCTCCTACCCTCACCTATGGTCACGAGCTATGGGTCGTGACCGAAAGAACGAGATCCCGGATACAAGCGGCCGAAATGAGTTTTCTCCGCAGGATGTCCGGGCTCTCCCTTAGAGATAGGGTGAGGAGCTCGGTCATCCGGGAGAGACTCGGAGTAGAGTCGCTACTCCTCCACGTTGAGAGGAGCCAGATGAGGTGGCTCGGGCATCTTATCAGGATGCCTCCTGGACGCCTCCCTGGGGAGGTGTTCCGGGCATGTCCCACCGGTAGGAGACCCCGGGGACGACCCAGGACGCGCTGGAGAGACTATGTCTCTCAGCTGGCCTGGGAACGCCTTGGGATCCCCCGGGATGAGCTGGATGAAGTGGCTGGGGAGAGGGAAGTCTGGGAGTCCCTCCTAAAGCTGCTGCCCCCGCGACCCGACCCCGGATAAGCGGAAGAAGATGGATGGATGGATGGATGGATGGATTATTGCTTGGATATTCCATTTTTCTTGCTGCATGACCTAAGGAATGCATAATTACACAGCTTCATTACAGTATGTTTGATCATCATTAATGCAAGATTTTTAATCCAAATCAAATCATTCTCCATTTTATCTTTTTTATTTCAACTTCAGACGCAACAAATAACTTTATAATCACAAAATAATGATCCATAGTATTTTTGATTCATGATTCATAGTCTTCAGCGGGCCACTTATGATAGATTTCATGACACAATGCTTCGGGCCAGTTTAAATTTAGGAATTTGGTCCATATATAAGGCGTACCGTATTATAAGGTGCACTGTCGGCTTTTGAGAAAATTTTACGTTTTTAGGTGCGCCTTATAGTCCGAAAAATACGGTACTTGCCGAAATAAATAAAATATCGATGAAACTTTATCGTACAAAATGTGTGCCTCTGCCTATGCTAGCGCTCTGTCTGCAAATGAAGTTCCTAACTGATAAATAAAGTAATTTTGAGTTTTCAATGTCTTGCTCAAGGAAACTAACATGGTCGTAGTGGCTGGGGATCGAACCCCCAGCCTCTGGGTTGGAGAATAACCACTCTACCACTGAGCTACAAAAAATAAACTTTGTAGTAAGCATTAAAATGCAAAACAGTAAAAAAAATAATAATCTACAATTAATTTAATCTGTCTAATCATTTGATGTTTGTTCTTTGTTTTCCTATAGGTATTGAGATTGCCAAAGAACATGGAGCCAAATACAGACTGGGCCCAGAGCTGGAAATCTGGTGTGATTCATTGAAATGTTCTCACTCTGTAATATACAAAGTAATAGTACTGTGCGATATGCACATTATCAATCCTGATATACCGTATTGGCCCGAATATAAGACGGTGTTTTTTTTGCATTGAAATAAGACTGAAAAAGTTGGGGTCGTCTTTTATTCGGGGTCTAGACATTATGCCCATTCACAACGCCAGATATCTTCAAAGCTAATGCTGAACTTAACTCCCCAGGTCAAAGCAAACCCTTGTCACGAAGAATAAAAATAAAAATAGCGGTAGCAGTTTGCAATATTTTATTGCAATGTTTTTCCTTATTCAAATTTGTTTCAAGACTACAGTTACAGTTAGACTTTACTTTGATGGTTAATGCAGTTATTGCAATTTTGTTGTTTTATCACAGTAGTAGTAGGTTTATTTACATTTCAAAAACCAGAAGCCATTCATTTACAAATGTGATTGCATTTTAGTTTACATATTTAAATGTTCAGATATTAAGATTTGATAAGACAGTTTTTGCATGAATTGAATGAGGCAAAACAACATGCTTTTTCTCTCGAATATATTATTATAATCATTTATTTCAGATGTACTGTAATTATTTTCTGTATAAAAATCAAATTTGGTGTTCAAAAATTCTTTTCAAACTTGCGTCTTGAAAAAGAGGGGGGCGTCGTATAATCAGGGTCGTCTTATATTCGGGCCAATACGGTATCTTACATGTATTTTGGTCCAAGACTATTTAGAGATTCACAGAGCAGCAGCAAGATTTTAAAATGTATTCTTTGACTTACTGAACGGCAATGTGATTTGATGGCTGGTGTGAAGAGGTGGTATTTGCTGGTGTTTAGAAGGACTACCGTATTTTTCGGACTAAAGTCGCATCAGCCATAAAATGCACAATGTGGAGGAAAAAAACATATATAATTCGCATCGGAGTATAAGTCGCATTTTGGGGGAAATTTATTCGACAAAATCCAACACCAAAAACACACATGAATGAGCAACAACAGGCTAAACGATAGGTATGCTAACGTGACATAAACACAAACGAAAAGCTGAGAGCGGGCCTGATGTAACATTCAGAGTTATTCAAATAACTATTGCATAAATAACACGTTTATAAAACCATATGTCACTCCAATTCATTAAATCCATTGATCGTCCTTTATGTCAACAATGGGTGCGCGCCGCTGACGGCGCTTCCACTTCAAAATATTCCACAGGCCCATATAACGATATATAAATGATATATCAAATAACTATTATACAAGCAATAATATTACTAAATCATCTGTGTCACTCCAAATCATTAAAACCATCGATCAAATTCCTCATCCTTTGTCAACAACGCCACGCATGCGCCCTGACATCAGCCTGAACCAGCAACAACATGCTAACGATACGGTATGCTAACGTGACATAAACACAAACGAGAAGCTGAGAACGGGCCTGATGTAACATTAACACTTATTCAAATAACTATAACATAAATAACACCTTTATCAAACCATCTCTGTCACTCCAAATCATTACAGCCATCGATCTAGTTCGTCCTCCTTTATGTAAACATGTCTGACGTCAGCGGCGCGTTGCAGTTCAAATTTTACTACAGGCCCATATAACAATATATAAACTATGTATGAAATAACAATAATATAAACAACAATTTTATCAAACCATCCGTGTCACTCCAAATCTTTAAAGCCAACTGAATCTTCGTGTTGTTTCACTTAAAAAAAAATAAAATACACGCACACACACGGCTGTTGACGCCAGAAAGACTTTGTGCACTGCTGACGTCAGACTAGATATATCAAATAAATGTAATATAAAGAACAATTTTAAAAAAACATCCGTGACACTCTAAATCACAGGTGTCCAACTCACGGCCTGGGGGCCAGATACGGCCCGCCACATCATTTTATGTGGCCCGCAAAGATAAATTGTGTATCAAATTCATGCGTGATTACTAGAATTGCAAATTGTCTTCACTTTTAATATCTTTTTTTTAAACATTTGACCAATGTTTACTCGTCTGATTTGAAAACGAGTTATTGGCAGTTTGTTTTGTAGCTTTTACTGTATAAAATTTAAGGTGCTCAAACATTTATTTGGGTTGACAGTCATAATTGCCCTCTGAACGAAGCTATGACTACAATGCGGCCCCCGAAAAAAATTAGTTTGACACCCCTGCTCTAAATTATTAAATCCATCGGAATATTTATCCTCTCTGTATGAAAAAAATAAATAAAATACACAACTGTTGACGTCAGACTAGATATATCAAATAAATGTAATATAAACAAGAATTTTAACGAACCATCCGTGTCACTCCAAATCATTAAATCCACCGGAATATTCATTCTGTGTAAAAAAAAAAACAAAAAACAAAAAACAGCTGTCGATTCCAGACCTACGTGCGCCCTCGCATCAGCTGCGGCCCCAATTATTCCACAGATCTAGTATATAACTGTATTGTACCTTTAACAAAGTACCAGGCAAGACGTGGGTTTGGTAACTGGCCCTTTTCACTGGTGCTTGCGTGTGTTGGCTCAACATATGAGCCAACACACGCAAGCACCCTGGATCGCTCTTCCCCCACCCCCCACCCCCCCCGCACTGCCTTCACGGCCTCCCTAGACAATCGGAAATTACTGAAGTCTAACAACACACACGTTGCTACTCTAAATAAACTATATGTCAAATAACTATGACACAAATACGTTTATCGAATCATCTGTAAGGCTCCAATTATTCCACAGTCATAGTGCGGTTTCAAGTGAAAATAACATGTGAAGTGATCAACTATACTAGTAAGTAATGTGTTAATCAAGTAAAAATTTGTGAAAAAAATTCACTTATAAGTCGGTCCTGAGTATAAGTCGCTCCCCCACCCAAACTATGAAAAAAAATGCGACTTATAGTCCGAAAAATACGGTAGTATAAGTCTGCAGCTGCTTATTATATAGCTCTTTTTTTTATAAAAAACGGTAGAGACACCATTAGAATAATCTAGCCTACTGAAAATAAAACCATGAGCGGTCTTGTTGAGACAATAAAAAAAAAAACTCTTAATTTGAGCTACATATTTGTTATTTCAAGTGGTAATTGGCAAATTTATTAATAGCTTTTGAGCATGGGCGACATGGCCCAGGGCAGCATTTTTTTTTAGGGCACGTGGGGGCAGCCCCCCCCTCCCAAAATAATATTTTGCACCACAGAGCAGTAAACTACTATTTGTCATATCACTTTTTTGGGGAGTTGGCAATTTAGCGCCCCCTTCAGAGTTTTCGGGCGTAATAAGTCAGTGATTGATTGGCTAAGGCAGCATCATGGGAGCCAGTCAGTGCTTTTACACTGAGAGAAGAGGCAGACATGGTGAGTCAGGGGCAAGCCGATGAAACGTTAGCATTTTCAAGATGGTCCTATAAACATTATTTCAAATTCATTGAGGTTAAAGGCAAAAAACCTGCATGTGTTGTGTTTTTTTTTAACTAATACTTTCCCTGCTAACAAGTTACTTTTATTCAGTAATTCAATTATCATACTAATAACTAATATATAATAATATAATAACTCAGTTACTTATTTGAATGAGTAGTCCGTTCCCAACACAGTAAATTGAGTAAATAATGATTCGTGATATAGCCTACCTTTTACGTTTGTTAGCATTCTGTTAAGGTTAGTTTTCTGTTTTCCCTTATGCTTTCTTTGCTTATAGACTACACAAACATGAGATATAATTTTAAGATTATAAGATTGTGCTTTGCAACAAAACTGTTACAAATTCATTTATTATACCTACTTATTTCCCTTGGGTTAACATTGGCCCGTAATTAGCTAACAGAATGTTTATATGTGAAGCTCAGGGATGAGAATTTTCCGCCGATCAACGGGCAACGTTAGCGACTCGTAAGCATTCCCCCGCCCGCCGCGACGGCACATATATATATATATATATATATATATATGTGTGTATATATATATATATATATATATATATATATATATATATATATATATATATATATATATATACATATATATACATGTGTGTGTGTGTGTGTGTGTGTGTGTATACCGTAATTTTCAGACTAAAAGTCGCTCTGGAATATAGGTCGCATTAGCTATAAAATGCACAATAACGTGAAAAAAAACATATATATGTTACTCCGGAGTATAAGTCGCATGTTGGGGGGAAATTTATTCGACAAAATCCAACACCAAGAACAGACATGAATGAGCAACAACAGACTAAAGGATAGGTATGCTAACATGACATAAACATAAACGAAGAGCTGAGAATGGGCCCAACATAACATTCAGAGTTATTAAAATAACTATTACATAAATAACACGTTTATAAAACCATCTGTGTCACTCCAATTCATTAAATCCATCGATCGTCCTTTGTCAACAATGGGTGCGCGCCGATGACGGCGCTTGCACTTCAAAATATTCCACAGGCCCGTATAACGATATATAAATTATATATCAAATAACTATTATATAAGCAATAATATCAAACCATCTGTGCACTCTAAATCATTAAATACATCGATCAAATTCCTCGTCCTTTGTCAACAACGATGCGCGTGCACCCTGACGTCAGCCTCGTCGTTATTCCACAGCTCTAGTATATAACTATATTGTCACGTTAACAAAGTACAAGGAAAGACGTGGGTTTGGTAAACGGCTCTTTATTTAACAAAACAAACTTCGAGGCGTGTGGCGGCGTGGACTTCCAGCCACGGAGGTGGAAGAGAGATCCATAGAATAGGACCAGGTGTGCGTAAAAGCCATGACCGAGCCCCATCCTCCATCCCCGGACAGCCACCCGGCCGACCGCTGGCCCCCGACTTCTATCCACGGAGGTGAAAGAAGCTCGGTAGAGTAGGGCCGGGCGTGCGTAAAAGCCATAATAGTTTTTCAAACCTTCTGTGTCACTCCAAATCCTTAAATCCTTCAAACTCTTCATCCTCCATGTCACTTAGAAACAAAGCCGCTAATGATGCCGGTAGTACGTGGGGCCCTTCGTCATCTTCGTCATCCCGTGATCAATCTTTTTCCTTTTTGTAAACAACCACCGCGCCACGCCGCGCCACGCTGCTGACGTCACTTGAAATTCAGATTACAGTAATCGCTTGCTACATCACGGTTCGTTTATCGCGGTTTCACTTTTTTTTTTTTTTTTACTTTTTGAAAAAATTCACATGTAAGTCGCTCCTCATTATAAGTCGCCCCCCCACCCAAACTATGCAAAAAAACGTGATTTATAGTCCGAAAATTACGGTATGTACTGTGTGTGTGTGTGTGTGTGTGTGTGTGTGTGTGTGGGTGGGTGGGTATGGCATGAATTCAATTAGACTTTTCTGATAAGGTTTTGGTCAGGTACGTGGGAGAGGGGGTTGTTAATCAGTTTCAGTTGCATTGGTGTTGATGGAATTAACAACAGGTGCACTAGAGGGGCAACAACGAGATGGTCCCCAAAACAGGACTGATTTTGCAGGTGGAGGCCATTTCAAGTTCCTCCCTCTTGACCTTTTTTAACAGTTTTTCCGCAAGTGTTGGCTTTAGCTAGAGTCATTATCACGACTGGGAGCATGAGGCGATTTCTTAACCCTCCTGAAGTTGCAGATTGTCCAACTCCTCCAGGATGGCACATCCATGCGTGCTGTTGCAAGAAGATTTGATGTGTCTCCCAGTACAATCTCCAGAGCATGGAGGAGATTCCAGGAGACAGGCAGTTACCCTAGGAGAGCTGGACAGGGCTGTAGACGGTCCTCATTCCATCAGCAGGACCGATATCTGCTGCTTTGTGCTAGGAGGAACAGGTTGGGCACTGCCCGAGCCCTACAGAATGACCTCCAGCAAGCTACTGGTGTGAATTTCTCTGCCCAAACAGTCAGAAACAGACTTCACAAAGGTGGCCTCAGGGCACGATGTCCTGTTTCCTGTGCTCATTGCTCAGCACCGTGGAGCTCGATTGGCATTTGCCATAAAACACCAGAATTGGTAAGTCCGCCACTGGCGCCCTGTGCTTTTCACAGATGAGAGCAGGTTTACCCTGATCACCTGTGATAGACGTGAAAGGGTCTGGAGAAGCCAAGGAGAGCGCTATGCTGCCTGCAACATCATTCAGCATGACTGGTTTGGTGGTGGGTCAGTGATGGTCTGGGGAGGCATTTCCATGGAGGGACAAACAGACTTCTACAGGCGAGAGAACAGCAGTCTGACTGCCATTAGGTATCGGGATGAAATCCTTGCACCCATGGTCAGTAGGTCCTGGGTTCCTCCTGATCCACAACAATGCCCGGCCTGTTGTGGCAAGAGTATGCAGACAGTATCTGGAGGATGAAGGAATTGACACAATTGAATTGCCCTCACGATCACCTGATCTAAACCCGATAGAACACCTCAGGACATAATGTTTCAGTCCATCATACGCCGCCAGGTTGCTCCTCAGACTTTACAGGAGCTCACTGATGCCCTTAGACAGATCTGGGAGGACATCTCACAAGACACCATCCGTCGTCTCATTAGGAGCATGCCGCGATGTTGTCAAGCATGCATACAAGCTCGTGGGGGCCACACAAGATATTGAAAAGAATTGCAGAAGAAGAATTTGAGTTGCAGAAATTGAATTTAGGCAAAAAGGACAAGCCTGCCATATAATTTTTTCACTTTGATTTTTGGGGTGTCTGTATACTGAGCCCTCTGTAGGCTGAAAACTTTTATTTCCATTAAAAGATGTGGCATCCTTTTGTTCCTGAGACATTAAACTGTCCATATCAGTATAGATATCCCCCCAAAAAAATTTCACCATTGAAATCTGATGTGTTTTCAAAGTGTTACTTTAATATTTTTTGAGCAGTGTATATACAAGAGCTAACAGAAAATGGAGAATATACTCCGAAGTGACATACTTATGTTTTTTTTTCACGTTATTGTGCATTTTATGGCTAATGCGACCTATATTCCGGAGCGACTTTTAGTCCGAAAACTACGGTATGTATGTATGTATGTACGTGAGGTTCATGACTGGGGAGGCACTGATGCCATCCCCCGGTAAAATGTTTTTGGCACCTAACCGTTTAACTAAAAAGGTTGGGGTACGCTGCTCCAGTGTGGCTTATTCATTATTTAATTTGAACTATTTTAATTAAAATCTCATATCAGCAGTCTTCACACATAAGAACACTCAATAAAGCACTTTTGATCGTGCGTACCACTCCGTTTGAAACGACTTCCTCCGAAGTCCCGTTGTCCGAATAAAACCTTTTAACTCCGGAGTTGGTCTTCCTTTACTGACGACCTCCTGCTTCGTCCCAAAATCCATAGTTGAAAATCGTTTGGATATGTAATCCTCCATTGTAAAACAAAATGTAAAAACAGAAAGAAAAAAATAAACGAATGTAAAACGAAATAAATGAACGACTCCTCCGCAGTTGTTCACTGTAAATTTGAACTGGAGATCTTTTATTCTACAAGTAGGCGCATGAAGCATCCCGGGGTCACTAGCCTTAAGGCTGGAGAACCTTTTTTTTTCGTTGCCTCCGTAAGGTCTCTTTTCAAAGCCGTTTTGTTCATCTTAAGAAACACGACATTACAGACAGATGACAAAAAACACTAGATATTATATACATCACCTTAACTACAGAAAATAGTTAATATAGCCACAGTGTTTGAACACTTAAACAGCGACATAAAGACAGAGAGCAGTTCAGTCCAACTGCATAGTCTGTCAACATAGGCAGCCGTGTGATTACGTAATCCTCAGAGGAGGCTAGGCAGGAAGTTGGCTCCTCTGAGCGAATCGTCTTTGGTTTTAAAGTAACTGTAAAAATTCAGCGATTTTGGTTCAAAATGATACAAAACTATTGAAATTAAAAAGATGACGACTTTATAATAAAATAATTGAATTTCTTCTTCCTCTTTTAATGATGCAGGGGAGGCGTAGATACCTTATCAATGCTTTTTAAAATATAATGGGCGAGCAGGGTTGCGCATCACGCAGATGAGTGACATTGACTGAAAGATCATCACGCTTTCTTCCTTCCTCCTACCACGTCGCATTTTGATGACACACGTGACATGCAGCAGTGGCCGTGGTTGCCAAACAATTTTTCTCCCACTTAATTAAGCCTCGTTTACAGGATTCTTTGGTCGTCTGTGAGGAGAATACCTGGGACTTTGTCTAACGAAGAATAAACTCGGGACATAAATGAACTGCCCTTCAAAAACCATTCATTGGCCCCAGAATCAGCCCGTTCACTAAAACATTGAACCAAAAATGCGCTTTGTTTAATTCACATGCATCCAATATATGAATGAGTTTAAGAATGTTCATTGAATTCATTCAGGTACGACACTGTACCTCATATCGCACAGCTCTAATTACTGTATATTCTTGTACCAAAGTGTCAGTGTTTGATGTTCTTGAAATGAAATGTCTCAGACAAAATGTGGATTATATTTTTTGCCCTACCTTTCTTTTCATATTGGCTAATACCGTTCTTATAATTCTTAATTTTTTTAGTGGGTATGGCTGCGCAGACCATTTTCATGAATCGGATACATTGCTCCACTGTTTTGAAGTTCTCAAGAAGCTTCTAGAATCTCCCATTACCGAAGACATTATTTGTGATGTGGGAATGTAAGTATTAACTATAAAAAAAAAATGCTGAAATCAAGAAATAAAAGGACTTGTCCTCACATTCCAGACATGATTGCCTTGTATGATAAACTATGGGGCAACATCTTGACACTATTCTATTAATCATCGTCTATTTCTCATGATGTGCTTGTTTTTCAGGTTTTTATTTAACAAATTGCTATTATGTTTAACTTTGTGATACTTTTTCTGGCTTTTCAGGCGCTAGTTCAGCGGTTAGGTTTTGCCACACAGCTGGAGATGGGACAAACAGTGAAGCAAAAATTTAATTGAAATACCTTGAAAAAATTTTGAATTTTGTTAACAACATAAACATTGACTGATCTCATCCCCATGCTGTCTACATAAGTCTTAAGGCCTACTTAGTATATTCAATCAGGCATCAGCTGCTCAGACGTCACTGCGTCAATGCAGCGCGCAGTTTGCCGAGAGGCATAGTGACTCCAGCGTGTCCTGGTTCATCCTCTGAGCCTGTCTCTGGTGGAAAATGCCCGCAACACCTACCCAAGGAGGCGTCCAGGAGGCATCCAATTCAGAAGTCCGAGCCACCTCGCCTGGCTCCTTTCAATGCAGAGGCTTGAGTCAGAGTCCCTTGTGGATGACTGAGCTTCTCACCCTTTCTCTCAGTTAGAGATTGGACTCCCTGCGGGTGATACTCATTTTGGCCGCTTGTATTAGGGATCTTGTTTTTTCGGTCACGACCTCCACCTCGTGACCATAGGTTAGGGAAGAAAAATAAATCTAGCAGTAAATCAAGAGATTTGCCTTTTGGTTCAGCTCCTTCACTACAACAGCAGGTGCTGCACCGATCCGCCTGTCGATATTACGCTCCATCTTCCCCTCACTTGTGAAGAAGACCCTAAGATACTTGAACTCCTTTACTTAAGGCAAGATCTCATCTCATCCAACCCGGAGAGGGCATTTCCCACTTTTCCGACTGAGGACCATGGAGGTGCTGATTTTCATTCCAACCCCTTTACAACATTTTGCAAACAGCTCCATTGAAAGTTGTAAATCACGAGTTGAAGAATTCAACAAGAACATATCATCAGTAAAATGGAGAGATGCGATGCTAAGGTCACCAAACCAGACACCCTTAATGCCTCGGCTTCACCTAGAAATTCTCCCCATCGAAGTTATGAATAGAATCTGTGACAAAGGGTACCCTTGGTGGAGTCCAACCCTCACTGGAAAATAATCTGACTTACTGCCAGTTATGTGGACCAAACATGCATACTCGAGGACCCTGTTGAGGGTGTAGAGCTGGACAACTGTTTTATGGCCAGGAAGAAAACCACACTGCTCCTCCTGAATTTGAGATCCGACCCTCCTCTCCTTACAGACCTTACCGGGGTGGCTGAGGAATGTGATTTCTCTGTAGTTGGAACACACCATCATGTCCCCCTTTTTAAAAATGGGGACCACCACCCTAGTCTGCCAATCGAGAAGCACTATCCACAATGCCCATACAATTTTGTAGAGGCGTGTAAGCCAGGACAGCCCCACAACAGTTTAGGGATAAGTGGATCCCATCCAACCCCAGGGCCCTGCCACCAAGGAGCTTTTTAATCACCTCAGTGACTTCAAACCCCAGAGATAGGAAAGTTCACCTCAGAGTCTCCAGGCTCTGATTCCTTAATGGCAGGCATGTCATTGGAATTGAGGAGATCTTCTTCCCACCAACTCATGACATCACTAGCACCCCATAGCACCTATACACAGTGTTAACAGTGCACTGGTTTACGCTCCTGACACGCCAGATGGTGGACCAAAATTTTCTCGACGCTATCAGTTATCAAGGATCTAGGACCCAAAGTGCAGGGAAGCAAGAAAGCGGATAGAGTTAAATAAAAAGTGATTTAATTCAAATAAAACAAAAAGACAAACAAAGCACTAATGGACAGGGAAAACTAAATAGATAAGAACAACATGGAAACAAAATAACAAAATAAACCGACTTGGCATCACAAAGCACAGCGCATAGCAACACATTGCGTGGACATCGGGGACAGTGCCTCTGGATTCGTAGACTGGGGTGGTGGTCCCCCTCTTCAAGAAGAGGGACCGGAGGGTGTGTTTAAACTACAGAGGAATCACATTGCTCAGCCTCCCTGGTAAGGTCTATTCAGGCATGCTGGAGAGGCGCGTCCGTCGGGAGGTCGAATCTCGGATTAAGGAGCAGTGTGGTTTTCGTCCTGGACGTGGAACAGTGGACCAGCTCTATACTCTTGGCAGGATCCTCAAGGGTGCATGGGCGTTCGCTCAACCAGTCCACATGTGTTTTGTGGACCTGGAGAAGGCGTTTGACCGTGTCCCTTAGGGAGTTCCGTGGGAAGTGATTCGGGAGTACTTCGGGAGTGTTTCCGGAGTTGAATTTGTTCCTAGTGAGGGTTGGACTTTGCCAAGGCTGCCCTTCATCACGATTCTGTTCATAACCTTTATGAACAGAATATCTAGGCCAGGGGTGTCCAAACTTCTTGCAAAGGGCCAAATTTGATAAAGTGAAGGGGGCTGGGGGCTAATAGTTTTCATATAGTTTTTTTAATCGTTTTTTTATATAGTTTTAATATAAAAAATTCATGCAAATACACACTGTTATAAAACAATTTTCATTGTCTTTATTGTCTTTATTGTCTTTATTTTTCAAATGACAAAATAACCAAATATAAGCCACTTGGGCAGATGTGAACAACTCTAAAAACACAAATTCTGCCTTTCATTCATATCTGAAGAGTCAGATAACATTGAACAAACTGTATGAAATACCTTAAATTTACATGAGTTTAAAACTATTTTTGCCTCAAGAACATTTTAAGCAGGAGTTATAAGTAATGCAAAGTTGTCTGTTATTATTAAAACTTAAAACAAGTAAATTTTACAATATCTTTCAGAAAGTAATAGGTTGTGTCACGTCTACAAATTCATAACATCAACAGTATTAACATGGCCACTTCGTAGCTTGCTTTAGTAATATTTACTTTTGACTCACAGCCACGCGTGAAGAATCGCTGTTGTAATGCCAGTTCAGCTTGGAGCTGTTTCACTTTACCAGCACGGTCACTCCCTGTTACCTTGTCGTATGTGTGAGCATGTTTAGTCTGATAGTGTCTCTTTAGGTTGAAATCCTTAAGCAAGGCAACTGTCTCTTTACAAATTAGACAAACACAATTGCCTTGATTTTCAGTGAAGAAGTATTGTAATTCTCATCTCTCTTGAGAGCGACGGCCCTCAATGTCAACTTTCCTCGATTTCGTTGCAGTCGGCATGGCAGAAATGAGTGGAGAGGGGTGCGCGCCACGGATGCAGACTGACATTAAAAAGGTGCTGCCACCTTTTGGTAAAAGGAGGAATTATAGTTTAAAGTTTCATTATTTTTTAAATTCAGTTTAACAGTGCAGGCGGGCCATAAATAATACATTATAAGACCGAAGCTGCAGGCTGTATGAAATCTGACCGGGGGCCGGATTTGGCCCGCCGGCCGGACTTTGGACATCCCTGATCTCGGTGCAGCAGAAGCCTTGAAGGTGTCCGGTTTGATCACCTCAGCATTGCATTTCTGCTTTTAGCAGATGATGTGGTGCTGTTGGCTTCTTAAAGCCGTGATCTCCAGCTCTCACTGGAGCGCGTCACTGCCAGGTGTGAAGTGGTCTGGATGAAAGTCAGCGCCTCCAAATCTGAGACCATGGTCCTCAGTCGGAAAAGCTTGGAATGCCCTCTCCCGATCGGGGATGAGATCCTGCCCCAAGTGGAGGAGTTCAAGTATCTTGGGGTCTTGTTCACAAGCGAGGGCAGGATGTGGCATGAGATTGACAGGCGAATCGGCAGTGAAGCGGACTCTGTACTGATCCGTCATGGTTAAGAGATGAGCTGGAAGGCGAAGCTCTTAATTTACCAGTCAATCTACGCCTCTACCCTCACCTATGGTCACGAGCTATGGGTCGTGACTGAAAGAACAAGATCCCGGTTACAAGCGGCCCCAAATTAGTTTCCTCAACAGGTTGTCTGGGCTCTCCCTTAGAGATAGGGTGAGAAGCTCGGCCATCCGGAGCGACTCGGAATCGAGCCACTGCTCCTCCACATTGAGAGAAGCCAGATGAAGTGGCTCGGGCATCTCAACAGGATGCTTTG
This sequence comes from Syngnathus scovelli, assembly GCF_024217435.2. Taxonomy (NCBI): domain Eukaryota; kingdom Metazoa; phylum Chordata; class Actinopteri; order Syngnathiformes; family Syngnathidae; genus Syngnathus; species Syngnathus scovelli. The sequence continues at coordinate 463,313 of NC_090850.1, forward strand.
TGGACGCCTTCTCCAGAGAGGTGTCCCTTTGGCAGGAGACCCCGGGGACGACCCAGGACGTGCTGGAGAGACTATGTCTCTCGGCTGGGCTGGGAACACCTTGGGATCCCCTGGGATGAGCTGGATGAAGTGGCTGGGGAGAGGGAAGTCTGGGCATCCCTCCTAAATCTGCTGACCCCCGCGGCCCAACCCGGATAAGGGGCAGATGTTGGATGGATGGATGAGTTTCTTGCAAATCAAATTAGAGGCACAATGTGGAGCAAAAAAGTGCTTTATCCACCCTCTTCTTATTTAGCATGTTTATCTGTGAAGTCATATTGACTGTTTAAACAAATACTCCCTCCCCCCTTATAAAGAAAAATGTTGAGGGAGACTTTAAATGAAAGACAGTAAGTTTCTTCTATGTGTAAATTGCAGTCCTGTTTATTTTGTGTGGTTCTGGGTGTTCTTCTCCCTTAGGCCCATCATGCATCGCAATGTACGCTACAACTGCCGGGTGATTTTTCTCAACAGGTAACCTTAAAAACTTGTCATGTTAAATGTATGGATATGCGTTTACAGGTAGTGTTTTTCTATGAGATAATACATTCAAAAACAGTGAAGGCATGGCAGAGTCAGGCAGATTTAAATGGATAAAAACAAATAATGTATTGTCAAAAAAGCTCATGGGTACTTTAGATATGTATTGCTGTTTATCCATTTAATGAGGTATTGCAATTGGTATGATAATTATTATTGCCTAGAGTTGCATGTGTACAGTCCCCCTCAAGTTTTTCCGAAGGGTGGATAAATTAGATCAGGGGTATCCAAACTTGGTCCTGGAGGGCTGCTGTCCTGCCTGTTTTCCATGTCTCCCTGCTGCAACACACCTAATTGAAATGATCAAGATCTCAGAGCTTGTACAGTATTTTCTGCACTATAAGGCGCACTGGATTATAAGGCGCACCTTCATGGAGTTTTTATTTTACAATTTTTTTCATATATAGGGCGCATCGGATTAAAAAGCACATAGAATAGAAGCTACTGCATCAAACTGGGGTTGACTAGGGTTGTGTTATGCATCCATTAGTTGCGTTATGCATCCACCAGATGGTGCTGTGCTAAAGGGACGGTCAACCCAGTAAATGAGGTAAAAAAAAGTCCAACTTCCATTTCATATGAAAGTGATACGGTTTGGCTTCTTACTTGGTCCAGCAACCCCACTCAATTTTGATGGTTATAAACTTTATTTAAAAGAAAAAAGCGAGTGAGTTGATTAGCCTGTTAGCTTTAGCGCCAGGTTTGTGTATGCACAGCCAAACAAACTTGCAGCGGTGAGGGGGTGTGGACACTGTCTATTGCGCAAATGCGGTTCACTGTGATTTCGTCCCGTTAGGCTTACCTGTATGTCAATCAAGCGATGGAATGGATTCTAGCCTAGGGGAGAGTGGGGTAATTTGTGCCAAGGGCCAAGTAGTTCCACCCCTGTTTTCCAGAAAACCATAGAAGAAGTTGGTCATGTGACCACCTATTTTGAAGGGGCATCCATTTCACTCATGGCTTGAGAGGTAAGCACATTTAAGTTCAAAAAACATTTTTTTGCCCTCAAAAGTAAAATTTCTATGATTAAGTTTTTTTTTATTGCTGTGAACAATTATAAACAACTTTGAAAACAGTTCAACTATGTTTTAGTGCTTTGGTAAGCTACAGCCATACAATTAGCACGATGCTTGCTCAAAACAGCAGGGGGGGATAATTTTTTTCAAAATGGTGGGTCTGGGGTAATTTGTGGCAAAGGGTCTGGGGTAAATTGTGCCACTGGCAGAAGATAAAGATAAAAAGGCTGAACAGGAAAAGAAAAAGAATGAGAGAAGAAAAGGGCTATGAAAGCTGCAATTCGAAACAAAACCAAGAAGAAAATGACAGTACACTAGCTCAGAAGAAACCTCCACCACCAATGATGAGGCAGAAGATGGCCTGGAGAAGATGCACAGCAGAGAAAAGAAACAGGCTGAAAAGAAGAAAAGGAGTGGAAATAAGAAGGGGAGCCTGAAGGGGTCAAAGTAAAACATACAAAAACAAAGTGCTCCCCAGTAGCTCAGAAAAAAGTTACGTTCCACTTCCACTTAGTGATGTCACTGAATATGACAGTTCAGGTGTCCAGAGTGATGATGATGGTGACAAGATTTTGTCTGCTGGTGACTTTGTCATTGTGAGGTTTGCGGGTAAAAAATCAAAATCCTATAACTGTTGGATTGGTGGAGAATGTTGAAGGTGACGAGATTAGTGCAAAATTTCTGAAGCAAAGTTCTAAGAGGTCTCTTGATGGTAAGCCCATTTTCACATTTAGAGAGAATGATGAAGGATCATCCCTATAGGTGACGTGCTCAAGAAATTACCCACACCACAAAAGGGAAGGGAGCATAAATTTACATTCCCCTGCAGCATTGCCATGTGGGATGTTCAGTGGTAGGCCGAATCTGGGATGAGATTCAGCTGCGGATGATTAGGTGCTCATTTTTGAATTTTGATTTTGTTCTGAGTAGCCTATGTGTTTACACCACACCACAAAACTTGGTGGTACAGCCAGAAAGGAGCATATTTTCAAGACTCAATTAGGTGTTCATGTGACTGTATAGGCCTTGTGATAGAAAAGTGGCCTTTGATGTTAAGACTTTAAATTAAAGTTAAACAAGTAATTTGTATAGAATTTGTCTTTCTTTTATAGAGCATTATCATTTGTGAGATTAAAATGATCTGTTTTACTTCAATTATCAATGGCACAATTTACCCCAGTGTATTTTCTCTAATGGCACAACTTACCCCATACCAGGGGCAAGTTGTGCCACAAAACCACTTTTTTTCTAAAGCTGTATTTCTCAAACTTTGTTTAAGATCCAAAACAATTGCTCCCAGGTCCTAAACTACTTATATGTAGATATCTTAGTTGGAGCCATTACTGTTATCCCCTTGCTTTAAGAGCACTTTAAGTAGAAATTGGCACTACTTACCCCACTCTACCCTATAGAAAAAAAGTTTTTTTTTAAATGTCATGCGATCGACTAGTAGTAGCCAACTTTGGTGACGCCCCTGACCACAGTTGCCGTAATGCTGAAAGCGATGCTACCTTGCAATTTAATAGTCGTACTGAAACGTACTGAAATATTTTGGCAGAGTGCTGTGTACAACCACTATGGATCAACAAGTTCATCAATTGACCCATATATAAGGCGTGTGGAAGATGGCCCTCATTAACTGCCTGAGATTGTCAAATGAAGACTTGATTCGCATTATAAGGCACACTGTGTTTTTTTGAGTAAATTATAAGCTTTTAAGTGCGCCCTGTAGTGAGGAAAATACGGTATATGAGCTAACCATTTGAATCAGGTGTGTTGCAGCAGAAAAACATTTCGTGTCCAAATTCACACGCTGCGTCCTCCGAAGGCCGGTTTCTCGAATACTTTTTAGGCTCCGTGACATCATTTCCGGAGCGACCCCACCGCACGTCACATTACAAACTACCGTAATTTCCGAACTATAAGCCGCGACTTTTTTCCAAAATTTTGAACCCTGCGGCTTATAGTCAGGTGCGGCTTATATAAGATTTTTTTCGTGATTTTTGTGATGACTTGATCACTTTTATACACTCGTAAAAAGGCTGTGGACCACTGTTGTGCGGTATCTTGAAGAAAAAAACAAAAATACTATTTTGAAACACTACTATGGCTGCTGCTTATTCTGGCTGTGTAGCCTGTGACTATTATGAGCTTTAGTAGGAATGCACGCTAGGTGACCTGTGTCAAAGGGCTCTAAACCCTTTCTCTTACTCTGCCATGTGACTCAGAGATTACACAAAGCAGTGGCGCTGTTTGGACCATCTGCATTGTATCAAAACCCAATCAATCAGCATTTAAATTCAATTCTTCTGACATTTTGCTCACCAAAAACAAGTTGTAATGAATGTGAACTTTTAATGCATTATATTCAGAAGGTTACTTTGAACCCTGAGGCTTAAATGGCGGCGCAGCGTATTTATGGATTGTTACGGCTTTCTGTGTACTGTCTTTCTTTGTAAAAAAACTCATGTGCACGTGCAGCTTATAGTCCGGTGCGGCTTATGTAAGAAAAAAACTAAAATATCCCTGAATTTTAGCTGGTGCGGCTTATAGTCCGGTGCGGCTTATAGTCCGGAAATTACGGTAATGCAGTCTTATGGCCGTCGTTACCATGGCGACTGGGTTGTTTCTTATTATAAAATATAATAAATATGGATATAATACAATATTATATATTTACCTAGGGACTTTGAACATGTAAACACAACTACCAGAAGTTGTCAAACATAGAGCTAAAGAAATAAAGCACTCAAATACAAGATTTTGTGTGCTTTGGAATTCGTGGATTGACCAATAATTACAAAAACAGCTTAATTAGGTTTCTGGTAAATATATCGACATTTATAAACATGCCATTTAGCCAGCAGTATCTTACAAAATGTACATTCGTTGCATGGGTAACGCATAAGTATTTTTTGATACACTTGTTTTTTTTTCCCCACTCCGTTGTTGGAAAAGACATATGTGATGGTGGCTTCGTAGCAGACTTTCGTGATGCCCACATTGCTCCACTCTCTACTGCAGTAATGCATTCAACACATGCCCACTCACTCAAGCTGTCAGAAACGAAGATGAAAAAGTTCTTGTACGCATGCATTTAGTGTCTTCGGTGGAGCATTTACTTTGAAGTTCCAGACACAAGTGGTGTGTCGTTGCTTGAGGGCGTCTTCAGTTGGCTCAACGTATTACACGTCAAGAAGAGGTTAGGAAAGCATAGAAGAAGAGAGGCAAAATTAACGCTGCGAAGGTCACATTTTTATAGCCTTAACCTATGGTCCGTCTCCATAGAAACAGGACCAGATTCGACAACTGGTTGTCGAAGGCTGCAAGAGTTTGGATGCCAACGGTGCGGTCTTGTCACACCAGAAATTACGCCATGTCATCGCCATATTGTGCGTTGAAGGACGTGGTGCTCCCTACAAAATTTAGTTTCATCTAGCTCTACAAAAATTTGAAGGTTTATGTAACAGCCCAAGTTCTAAAAAATAGTTTCTCAGAGCCATATGCTAAAACTAACAAGAAGGCGGATATTTTGAATTTTCTTTAAAATTTGCCGTAGCTTTGACTTCAACCCTTACAATGCCAAGCATTATTAGAAAAGACAACCCTTGAGATCTGTCGTGTAACATGGGGGTAGAGATGGTCCAAATGGTAGAATATGGATTGTTCACAGGGATAAATTGACAGAGCTAAAATTCCAAATTTGTCCAAAAGATGGCGCCAGACCAAAACATGAGACCAAAGGAGGGGCCAGAATAAGCTAAACCGGTTAAAATGGATATAAAAAAGGAACACGGTGTCAGAGTGTGAGTCACGCATGGAAGCACAAATGTGATTTTTATTTTTATTTCTTTGCTTGGCTAAAAATGTATTCTGTAACCGCTTTAAGCAATATTATTTGTCAATTTGATCAAGAGACCCGTCACTGAGAATAGTGGCTTCTCAGTGGCGTGACATAAATTGTTTGGAGAAGCACAAATGTGATTTTTATTTTTATTTCTTTGCTTGGCTAAAAATGTATTTTGTAACCGCTTTAAGCAATATTATTTGTCAATTTGATCAAGAAACCCGTCACTATGGGAATAGTGGCGTGACACAATTCATGTAACAGAAAGTAGGTCAAAGGTGAAAAGGGGAAGTGAAAGGTTTTACCACTAGCTGTGCATTTGGTGGAAAGTACTGCGTGGTCAGGGCGGAAACAGCGGCTGAAGGCCACAGATAACAAAGGGTGGGGAGGCAGGCCTGTTCCCTGCTATAGGGGCGTGGGAAACTGGCCTGTTCCCTGCTATAGGCGTGGGAACTGGGCAGTCTTACCCTATAGGGAAAGTACCGGAGAAAAGAAAGGGGAGGGGGGGGACGGAGAGGTCTATAAAAGGTCCTGCTGGAGAAGCTTCAGGGCTTTCCCCCCAAAAGAGCTCTGATACGTGAAGAGGCCCGGAGGAGTTTCAAGATTTTTTCCAAAGTCCCAAAGATTTTTGTGTGAGACGCAGGATCACTGGACTGAAATTAACTTGGATTTACTCCTAAAAATTGGACTGGACAACTTTAAACGAGAAATTGGTGAGGATGACCGTTTTTATGTATTTTAGCGAGAGGGGGGAATAGTCATCGGGCCGCCGGCTTCCTCGTGGCCAGCCTGTTTCTCTAATTTGGATTTTAGAAGCAAGATCGAACTGATCACTCGACTTTGCTTCCACCAAAAATAGCACGCAACTGGTATTTACCTCTTCCCTTTTTTATGAACTGTGTTTTGCAATCGAATTGTTCTGGGATTGAATGATTTTATTAACACGGGTATCAGTGAGTGAAATTGTTCAGTTTCTGGAGTAATTGAGATTTGTAATTCTATTTCATGTTTCTTTAATAAATGTGTTTTGTATATTACTTACTTCGTTGTGCGCGGATTTGTACTAAATATGCAACCGAAGGCTCAGGCCCGCTTCCCCTTTTTGACGGGCCGCGTAAAAAGGAACTCCGAACAAGTTAGAGACTTAAATAACTTCCGTAGTTATTTGAGCCACGAGTGAATTTCGATCTGTTCGAAAGTTGTTTCGTCTGAATAAAATTAAAGGAAGTGTTTAAATCAGATTATTGGTTTTGTGTAGAACGAAAAGTTGTTTGACTATTTGAAAGGCTCAGGCCCGCTTCCCCTTTTCGTCGGGCGCGGCTCAGTTCCCCTTTTTTGACGGGCCGTGTAAAAAGTAACTCTGAGCCAGTTAGAGAATTAAATAACTTTCGTAAATATTTAAAGGAGGAGTGGATTTTGTTAGAAGTGAATTGTTGGAAATTTACTTCTTCTAAATAAATTAACGACGACGGCTGAAATAAATCAGTGGAGTTGGAGGAGAATAAAAATATTTCAATTGTCCGTCGGGCGCGGCTCAGTTCCCCTTTTTTGACGGGCCGTGTAAAAAGTAACTCTGAGCAAGTTAGAGAATTAAATAACTTTCGTAAATATTTAACGGAAGAGTTGAGTTCGTTGAAAGTGAATTCGGTTGAGAATTTACTTCCTTTAAATAACATACCGACGATGATTAAAATAAATCAGTGAAGTTGGTGGAGGATAAAAACATTTCGATTGTCCGTCGGGCGCGGCCCAGTTCCCCTTTTGTCGGGCCGCGTCAAAAGTTAAATAGGACACGATCAAAAAATAGACTTGCCTTCCAAATTAATTATTGGGCAAATCTAAAGACAGCACGACATTTTTATTCGGTAAGAAAGTCGCTATTCTCTTCGAAGCAATTAAGTGGGGTGAAGAACTCTGACAGTCAAGTGCTAGATCTACGTATACGAAGTTAGAATTAATCATATAGGGTGCATTAATTTTCTTCTTAAATGCTATTATTGTCACACTTTTATTAATTCGATTCTCTTTCGAATAAAAAAAGTTGGTCGGCTCGCTGCATGAGCGACCAAGTGGAACGGACCCATATTAACATTTACTTCGGCAAAACTAGTGCTTGGGTGCGCTATACAAACGAATCCCTGAGGTCTTAACAAAGACATCTAAAAAATATCCGTAACGAATAAGAACTTCAAACATTAGCGGGGAGCCATCAATACGATGCGGTCACTTCGAAGTCCTGCCTCGAATTGAGTTACTCGGCACGCGCTTCGGGTGACTTGAGAGGGATTGGCGTCGTACAGAAATTAGATTGATTCCGGAGGAGTTAATTTAACTCGGGTGGTTAGATTACGGACGAATCTCCGAACCCGGCTAAAATAAACCCGTTACTGGGAAGCCTGGGGCACCTTAATCCGAGAGGTGCGTTTGACATTTTGGCGCCCAACGAGTAGGAGGGGGGTTGTGAGTAAAAGTTTAGAAAAAAAAAAATACAAATGAGACAATAGAAGAACATTTTTTTTTTGTTTTGCTCACAGCTCCAAAACGAACCTGTGTGGAGTTTTTCAGTTTTTTCTTCCCAGAAACTGTCCTAATTCCGCTCACTGATACAAATAAATGTCAGAACGGCCTTGAGTGACATAAGTACAGTCTCTTTAAGGAATAGAGTTTCCTAGAAAAGAACCTTATTAGCACGGGAGGATTAGAACTGTATTGTGTCATAGTAAACGGTGACCGTTGCCCCTCAGCACATTACTTTAAGCATGAGTAAGGAGGAGATCCTTCACAGCTTGTACTTGTATGGGGTGCTGAAAGTAATGTTTGTAGTGTACGCAGAGTATGCGGCAGAACTTGCAAGAGAAAGAGGGGCCGGTACATGGGCACGGATATTGGGTATAAATACAGAAGATGAACCAGTCGATGAGGAGCCTGCAAATGTTTTAGATTTCATGCCAAAGCCAAGGCCAAAGAGAAGGCAACCAATTAGGAGACCGTCTGAAGAGAGGCCTTTTTATTTTGAAAGATAAAAAGAGAAGACTAGTCTCCCCTCTTCCTTTTCCTTTTTCTTTCTCAATTTAACTTTATAATAAACCTTCATTTCTCCCTTGCAAAATTTTTTTTTTTTTTGTTCCTGGACACCTGTGTGGACCACAAATTTTTTTGTTCCCGGACACCTGTGTGGACCACAATTTTTTTTGTTCCCGGACACTTGTGTCGATTACAAATTTTTTTGTTTTTGGACACCTGTGTGGACCACAAATTTTTTTGTTCCCGGACACCGGTGTGGATTACAACATTTTTGTTCCCGGACACTTGTGTCGATTACAAATTTTTTTTGTTTTTGGACACCTGTGTGGATTACAAGGATTTTTTGTTCCCGGACGCATCAGAGGATTACAGATTTTTGTCCGCTGAACTCACAAAAGGATTTTTCTTCTTTCCGCCCTTTTCTCTTTTTTTTTTTTTTTTTCCTGCTGTTGAAGACTACAGTAAAGGCTGACCAGGAGTAGTAACTATACTTACTCTCCAGGCAGAAGAAAAACAGCCAAGATAATTTTTTTAAGGCTTGTATGGTACATGATTCTTAACTGTTGGAGACCTTCTGTGACTTACAGGTTCCCAAGAATTGAAAGGCTGAGTGGCTTCGGGCTGATGATTAGTCGTCATTTCCTGTTCGCTACAATAACGTTTGAATTAGAATTTGCAATTGAATGTACCCTTGTTAGAATTTCCTGTCAGTAGAAAACCTGGTGGGGAAAAAAGAAAAAGAAAAAGAAGTGCATCCCACCGTTGAGAGCATCAATAAGCGAGGCAAAAGTTCTCATATTGGTGTTCTGAGTAGAGGCGACGCAAAGGGCGCCGCTGAGTAACTAAGAGCTGAATCGACCCTGTTCCGAATGCGCACGGAAAGGCTTCGAAAGGAGACAGCTCGGCCCTACAACTAGAGAAACTGCTACTCATTGAAAGGATGGCTAGCGGTGGAAGGAGATTGGATCCCGAACCTGGAAATCCTATGAAAGGAACCGGAAAGGAGGGGTCTAATCCAGACTCTCCAAGACGACATGAAGAACCAGCATGTGTAATATTGTATGGAGGAGGCTTAGAGAAGTGGCCTCAGAAATGGACTGAGTACATAGTGGGATCAAACCCGTCGATAGAGGCAGGATGCCTCTCAACGCGGATGAAGAGAAGCCCTATGAATGGACTCTTTACACCGATGGGTCAAAAAAGGAAGGAGAGCAGAATGCCCACTGGGGTTTTGTTCTGAAGCAAAATGGAGTGGAGCGTTGCCGCCGCAAAGGAAAGACACCCGGCAGCGCGCAAACAGGAGAGGCCACGGCAGTGTTGGAAGGACTGTTAGAAAAAAAAAAAAAAAAAAATCACGCTGGACGCGTAAGACTTATAACTGATAGTCATTATTGTGAGCAAGCTCTCAAATTCGATCTAGCCATTTGGGAAGAGAATGGCTTCGAGGGCGCGAAAGGAAAACTAGTGGCCCACTATGAAGTGTGGAGAAAGATAGCCGAGTTACGGCTAAATTTGAGTTTGGATGTGGTTCACCAGAAATCTCATGTGGAAGAAGGAGCTTATTGGAGAGGTAATAACGAAGTTGATTGATACGTCCAGAAAAGAAGAATAAAAGTTGTAGGAGCAGAAAAATGGGACAAGACCCCTCGCGGAAAAGTGGTCCCAGATGAGAGCGTGAGGCAAGTCGTGTCGGCAGTGCATGAAGCACTAGGCCACGCGGGTCCACTGCCTACGCGAAAAAAGTTAGAGATGCTGGAACTCTGGGTCCCTGACCGGACGATTCGTGCGGTCCTGCGGGATTGTAATCCGTGCAACAAAAACAACGCAGGGCGAAGAGGACGACGCACGGATGGAGTGAAGATTAGGAGTACTGTGCCGTGGGGCTCGGTTTGTATGGACGTAGCTGGCCCCATGGGAATAAGTGGCGCAAAGGGTGAGAAATACCTTGTTGTGCTGGTTGACTCGATGTCAGGACACGTCGGGCTGAAAGCAGTGAGAAAAGCCAATGCAAACAGTGTGATCAAGACACTAGAAGATGGGTGCATGTGGCTAGGAATCCCAAAAGAGTGGAGTACTAAATTGCTTGATTTGGTTGCAGACCTAAACGGGAGGAGCAGAAGCAGCCGGCCCTCCCCGCCCGAAGAACTGAACCAACGACTTTTTGTGTCACAAGAAGTGGGCAGAACCCAAGACGGCTGTCCCAGAATAAAGAGAAGTGTCGGATCAGCGTTGGACAGAAGGTGTGGATCAAGTCGAGGGACCTGAACAGCAACACGGCAGTGAAGGCCAAGTACGACTGCTCGGACATAGTTAGTGAAGTTTTGGATAGAAACACAGTACGACTAAAGAAGAAAGGTATCCAAGGAGTTGAACAGCTGAAGCCGTTATCGGCTAACCCGAGTCAAGCCAAGAAGTAATTTAAATAACATATGGCAACGGACCACGGAACAATCCCAGCCTTCGTGCGCATGGCCGCACACAAAGGTGCGGTCATCGTAAGAAGAACACCAAATGGGATCCAGACCGGAAGGGCCCTAAATCTGGTGAGATTGGCCAAGCGGGGTTGCACACCCGGTGGACCAGAACATTTTCACTGGACATGGGTCAACGAAGCTTGTGTCATTTGTTTGACACCCAACCTGTTGCCTACTATGTGGTCGGGAGTAGGCTTCATGATGCCACCTGTACTGACCACCGAAGTAAGAGAGCTGGAATTTGCCCAGAGAAATGAGGACAAGCTTCCAGTCAAAGTATTAGATGCCATGGTATGCCACCAGTGTCGAATTACCATCTTGGCACGAATGGTGTTTTTTTTCACAGTGGGAGATCGGACCAACTACGGATGTACGGGCTCGACAAATTAGCTCGTGCACGTGTGTTTGGGACGGCGATGAGCTGAAATATTGCCTCATGTGTTTAGATCGCATGGCAAGAGGAAAATTATTGAAAGTCGGAGAAGCAGAGGGATGGCAAATCACCAGGGCAATGACCCCCCTGGCGACCCTCTATTTAGTGTTGGGAGGAGCGTCTTGGCCGGCATATGATAATAATCAGGCCATGAAGAACCTTTATTTGGCCTTGGGCCATTGTTGGCCTTGGCCAAGGCCAGTCGGCCGGCCTGCCCCCGACAGTTATACAGAAAAGGCCGACGGAATGGCCTTGTTTGCTCGTGAGTCGGTTCTTTCCGCAGGAGGAACCGCAGTCCTTGGGGACCTGCTTGAGGGACCTTGGAGGCCCATGACCTGGGCTCGGTCTATAGCCCAGTTGTTGGCGTGCAAGGACGCACCATTGGTCAAAGTGGAGGCAGCCCCTGCGGAAACAAGCCCGACCGTGAGCAACATGTACTGCTATCGAAGTGTTTTGGACACAAGTAACAAAGACTTTCAGTATGTGACCAAAAAGGGAATATACTGTTTTGCCCCTGGGAATAAAGTCGGATCAGTCCTTATAGTGAATGAGGGTGAAGCAGCACTGGTAGGGATTACAGTGAAAATGGCCATCATTCCTTACGAAGGAATATATTCACTGGGAATCAAATTGGAGGCCAAAAGGCTTAGCCAATTTGTAGCCATAAGAAACACCGGGTCCCAGATACGGGATATTTTTAGGGAACAAATACAAACGAGAAAGGAGCACGGCACAGTAGCGGAGATAGAACCTCAAGAAAAGGCCAAGGAGACAGATGACCTTGACCGGTCGGAAGCAAGAGAATGGGATAAAGGTCCCAGCCAGGAGTTGGCACAGGGATGTCCAGCTGGAGGAAGCATGTTCCAATCGGTGGTGACGGAGGAAAATTCAACCACTTCTCTCCCGCCAGAAGCAGAAGTCCGAGTGGAAAGTCAACCCACTTCACTCCTGCCAGAAGCAAAAGTCCAGGAGGGAAACTTATCATGTCCAAAAGCGGAGGGCGGTGGCGTAAGTGACCAACCCAGGAGGATTTTACAAGACTGGACCCCTTGTGATTGGACGAAGTTGTATCCGGCAAATTGCCCTACTCCTGGCTGCGACGGGAGCGGTAGCGCCCGACCAGGGGCAACACACCACCGCTCATTTAGAGCTTGCCCGGTGTATGTGGGGAGCCTCGAGGTGTGTCCCACGCCTGGATGTGATGGAAAAGGAAACACCAGATGGGGTCCGGAGCGTCACCGCACCCTTAAGACATGTCCAGTGCTGGCAGAAATGAAGCGCAAAGCCTCCGAAACCAGGAAACAAGCCGGTAGCCAAGAGAACAACATGTCGAATGATGCGGTAGACACCAGGCCCGAGGAACCAGGTCCGTCTGCATCCGATGGGCCGCTGGGAACGTTGGCTCGAACGGCCTCCTATTATGCAGTGTGGTCCACAAAAACAGAACCTCAAAAGAAAAAGAGGGGTCGGGCCGCAGTAGAAGAATTGACTAGGCTGTGGAGCCAGCCAGATTCCCAGGGGGAGAATGACTGAAAAAAAAAAAAGAAGAATGTGTACATACGTGTATATGTAAATGAATAGGCATGTAATTGTGTATGTATACATGTGTATATAGAAGTATGATGACAATGTATTATTAATGGAACATGTTTCTCCCCGTCAGAGCATTGGATAAAATGTGGTCATGGAGACAATATTCATGATTGCACTTGGTATGAGAAGATAGGGGCGGCGCTGCAGTCAGCAACAAGTGCCGCGGTTGAGGCCTTTGGTGATGTGATCAGCGGTGCATTGGAGGTGGTACTGGGGCCAATCTGGGCGTGGGAGCTAGTAGGGTTTGCGTTGATAGGAATAGCAACAACTCTGTGCATTGCCATAAAAGGAAGTATTAAGAGGCTTTTGTTTGACCCCCGCGAGAGAGAAGGCGTCTCTAGTTATGCAAATGACGGCCCACAAGAGGGGTGGTCGGAACGTCTTACTAAAAGGAGAAGTCGGGCGGCCGTTGGGCATTTGAGCCTGACAGCTCAGAGACTGGAACTTCAAGAGACAGAGGAGAAAAAAGAAAAGAAGAATAACTAATTATGGCAACAAACAGCTCAAGCGGGTTTTTGAATCCAAGAGGGAGGCCAGGAGCGATGAGAGTGAGTAACGAAGTTCAATATTGGGTTTTATTCAGTATCTGGACAGCCTACTGCTGTTCCGGGTCTTGGGATTTGCAACAACTCACTCGCCCCGTAATTTTGGTCATATCAATATTCAAGGTTTTGATTTTGAGATTTTTATACACAAGACACACGATGGGTTTGGGTCTTTTTGTAGTCTACATGCATGGCCGAATGTATGTTGACCCTGATACACCCAGAGGTATTGCCGAAATTGTATTGCTTATTTTGTGGAGTGTTTTGGAAGTGGTGTCAATTTTTGTTTACTATGTTGTGTTCGGGGTTGTCATATTAGAAGCAATATTAGTGATAGGAATGGCCATGTATGTTATAAAGATGGTAGCCGGACTTGACCAGCATGCCCGCACCTCTGTCGCGTGGAGATGGCGTACGGCCAAACTCGTACTCTGGTGCATAGTATGGGGGTCATTGTCTGTGTTACTTTGGACCGAAGTGGTGGACCAGTTGGCAATGATAACCTGGTTTTTTACGTACTCTGTTTTTTTCCCCTCCCGCCCCGAGAGGCGGGAGGGCGGCAGCCGAGAAGCCCCTCTATTGTATACCGAGGGGCTGGCAGAGGGGTGATTGTTTAATGTGTAACATGAAAAATGTTAAAATTTGTGCTTCCATGTGTTACAGACTGTACACCGTATAACGGATGCACCTAAATGCATCCTATGCGGGATGAGCCACATGAAATTGGCCTGGGTGATCGGGAGATCTTATGTGGGAAACTGTTGTTATCAGGCCGGCTTTAGTTTGGCTTGGCTGGTCCCTGACGGTCTGTATGTAAAAGAGGGAGAGCAGTCCAGCTTGGACCATCTCGGATGGGAAGGATGTGCGGATTTGATGACCACCGCGACTCTGCTCGAGACAACTACAGGGCCCCTGATGGCACGTACGGTTCTCATGCATGGAGCAGGAGTAACCCACGGCACTATCTGGCCTTTGATTCACATAACCTGGCGTCAACAGAACGGCACCCGATGCGTCACTTCACATTGGCAATGTGGGCGCTGTCTGACAGTGAGCGCTCCTCATCGCTTTGTCCCGGCTGACTTTTACACGCACCCAGACGCAGGATATGGATTACACCGACCTATGGGGATGCCCAGCGAGGCCCCTGTGGGGCTTGTCCGGCCTGCGCGTCGGGGAGGAGGACGGTGTGTTGGACATTGGACCCTGGATGGGTCTTACGTCCGGTGCAGAGAGCCATGCGAGGGTTGCATGGGGCGTCGGGATCCAGACGGCAGCCGTACGTATGGAGGGCCTGGCTACAATGATGGTCCTCCCCTCGACTCGCCCACCAGCCCCGTACGGCTGATAAGCCCGCTGGAAGTGGATGCAGCTCCTTCTGAGTCTGAGGACGACGATGAGGCTCGAGACGGAGGACGCGGGAGCGAGGCTGAAAATGAGGAGGCAGATGTCGAGAGTGTGGCCACGGGGCGTTCAACACCGGAGCTGAGAGCCCTCGCCGTGGAGAACCACGCTGACGACGACAACGCTGCTAGTCGGTTGTCGCGCCTGATCAACGCCCTCGCAGAGATCGCCCGACAAGGAGACATGGCAGCGGCCTGCCCTACTTCAACGACCGCTGAGGTTGTGAATATCTCAGACGAGGACGACGACATGGCTGTGTAACTCTTGGGGATCAGGGATAATTTATACCTGTTTTCAATCCAAGGGGAGGGTGTCGTGTAACATGGGGGTAGAGATGGTCCAAATGGTAGAATATGGATTGTTCACAGGGATAAATTGACAGAGCTAAAATTCCAAATTTGTCCAAAAGATGGCGCCAGACCAAAACATGAGACCAAAGGAGGGGCCAGAATAAGCTAAACCGGTTAAAATGGATATAAAAAAGGAACACGGTGTCAGAGTGTGAGTCACGCATGGAAGCACAAATGTGATTTTTATTTTTATTTCTTTGCTTGGCTAAAAATGTATTCTGTAACCGCTTTAAGCAATATTATTTGTCAATTTGATCAAGAGACCCGTCACTGAGAATAGTGGCTTCTCAGTGGCGTGACATAAATTGTTTGGAGAAGCACAAATGTGATTTTTATTTTTATTTCTTTGCTTGGCTAAAAATGTATTTTGTAACCGCTTTAAGCAATATTATTTGTCAATTTGATCAAGAAACCCGTCACTATGGGAATAGTGGCGTGACACAATTCATGTAACAGAAAGTAGGTCAAAGGTGAAAAGGGGAAGTGAAAGGTTTTACCACTAGCTGTGCATTTGGTGGAAAGTACTGCGTGGTCAGGGCGGAAACAGCGGCTGAAGGCCACAGATAACAAAGGGTGGGGAGGCAGGCCTGTTCCCTGCTATAGGGGCGTGGGAAACTGGCCTGTTCCCTGCTATAGGCGTGGGAACTGGGCAGTCTTACCCTATAGGGAAAGTACCGGAGAAAAGAAAGGGGAGGGGGGGGACGGAGAGGTCTATAAAAGGTCCTGCTGGAGAAGCTTCAGGGCTTTCCCCCCAAAAGAGCTCTGATACGTGAAGAGGCCCGGAGGAGTTTCAAGATTTTTTCCAAAGTCCCAAAGATTTTTGTGTGAGACGCAGGATCACTGGACTGAAATTAACTTGGATTTACTCCTAAAAATTGGACTGGACAACTTTAAACGAGAAATTGGTGAGGATGACCGTTTTTATGTATTTTAGCGAGAGGGGGGAATAGTCATCGGGCCGCCGGCTTCCTCGTGGCCAGCCTGTTTCTCTAATTTGGATTTTAGAAGCAAGATCGAACTGATCACTCGACTTTGCTTCCACCAAAAATAGCACGCAACTGGTATTTACCTCTTCCCTTTTTTATGAACTGTGTTTTGCAATCGAATTGTTCTGGGATTGAATGATTTTATTAACACGGGTATCAGTGAGTGAAATTGTTCAGTTTCTGGAGTAATTGAGATTTGTAATTCTATTTCATGTTTCTTTAATAAATGTGTTTTGTATATTACTTACTTCGTTGTGCGCGGATTTGTACTAAATATGCAACCGAAGGCTCAGGCCCGCTTCCCCTTTTTGACGGGCCGCGTAAAAAGGAACTCCGAACAAGTTAGAGACTTAAATAACTTCCGTAGTTATTTGAGCCACGAGTGAATTTCGATCTGTTCGAAAGTTGTTTCGTCTGAATAAAATTAAAGGAAGTGTTTAAATCAGATTATTGGTTTTGTGTAGAACGAAAAGTTGTTTGACTATTTGAAAGGCTCAGGCCCGCTTCCCCTTTTCGTCGGGCGCGGCTCAGTTCCCCTTTTTTGACGGGCCGTGTAAAAAGTAACTCTGAGCCAGTTAGAGAATTAAATAACTTTCGTAAATATTTAAAGGAGGAGTGGATTTTGTTAGAAGTGAATTGTTGGAAATTTACTTCTTCTAAATAAATTAACGACGACGGCTGAAATAAATCAGTGGAGTTGGAGGAGAATAAAAATATTTCAATTGTCCGTCGGGCGCGGCTCAGTTCCCCTTTTTTGACGGGCCGTGTAAAAAGTAACTCTGAGCAAGTTAGAGAATTAAATAACTTTCGTAAATATTTAACGGAAGAGTTGAGTTCGTTGAAAGTGAATTCGGTTGAGAATTTACTTCCTTTAAATAACATACCGACGATGATTAAAATAAATCAGTGAAGTTGGTGGAGGATAAAAACATTTCGATTGTCCGTCGGGCGCGGCCCAGTTCCCCTTTTGTCGGGCCGCGTCAAAAGTTAAATAGGACACGATCAAAAAATAGACTTGCCTTCCAAATTAATTATTGGGCAAATCTAAAGACAGCACGACATTTTTATTCGGTAAGAAAGTCGCTATTCTCTTCGAAGCAATTAAGTGGGGTGAAGAACTCTGACAGTCAAGTGCTAGATCTACGTATACGAAGTTAGAATTAATCATATAGGGTGCATTAATTTTCTTCTTAAATGCTATTATTGTCACACTTTTATTAATTCGATTCTCTTTCGAATAAAAAAAGTTGGTCGGCTCGCTGCATGAGCGACCAAGTGGAACGGACCCATATTAACATTTACTTCGGCAAAACTAGTGCTTGGGTGCGCTATACAAACGAATCCCTGAGGTCTTAACAAAGACATCTAAAAAATATCCGTAACGAATAAGAACTTCAAACATTAGCGGGGAGCCATCAATACGATGCGGTCACTTCGAAGTCCTGCCTCGAATTGAGTTACTCGGCACGCGCTTCGGGTGACTTGAGAGGGATTGGCGTCGTACAGAAATTAGATTGATTCCGGAGGAGTTAATTTAACTCGGGTGGTTAGATTACGGACGAATCTCCGAACCCGGCTAAAATAAACCCGTTACTGGGAAGCCTGGGGCACCTTAATCCGAGAGGTGCGTTTGACAGATCCCAGCCGATTTCGAGCAGCTTCACTCATCTTTCAAGGCTGACATGACTAATGACTATATACTTAAGTGGTACCAAATGAGAGGTTACTGTTCTTTAATTAGAAAAAAAGTATGATTCTACCCAACACTGTTCTGTAGTTATCACTATTTTAATGTAGGTTGGTCTCACTCAAATCAGCAATTGCCGACAAAATAAGGACAAACTGAGGTTTTTGCGGAAGACATATTTCCTGCACAACCATGACTTTGACACTAACTCCATAACTACTCTCCATTCTTCTTCCATTTGGGCTTTATGAGCCAGCAATAGGATCTCTGCCATCAAGTGGTTACAGTTAACCACTTTAATGTAGGCTTGACGATGAGTGGAGAATTGCCCAAGAGTCTCGTCTGCCCTTTCATAAAATAAAAAGTTGACGAGAATATTCGTCGGTGGGATATAAGGTCCTTACTTTTGATGATGAGTTTTCTCGTAGCTGGGAAGCAAAGTGTTAAAAGCTGCTGTAACATTACCTACAAGAATCCTATCTTGTCAAAATTTCTCACATTTGATAACAGTCCAGGCCTGAAAACATCTACAAACTTATTTTTCACAAGTGGTAGGCCCACCTACTGGCTACATGAAATAAATGTTTTCTTCCTTGATGTTTGTCTGCTAGCGGGTTAAACAGATCTACAAACCAGATTCAGTTGAAGTTGGGAAATTGTGTAAAATGTAAATAAAAACAAAATACAACGATTTGAAAATCTTTCTCAACCCATATTCAATTGATTACACTACAAAGTATTTAATGTTCAAACTGATAAACTTACCATATTTTTCGGACTAAAAGTCGCTCCGGAGTACAAGTCGCATCAGCCATAAAATGCACAATAAAGAGGAAAAAAACAAATATAAGCCGCACCGGAGTTTAAGTCGCATTTTGGGGGAAATTTATTTGATAAAATCCAACACCAAATACAGACATGAACCAGCAAAAACAGGCTAAACGAAACGGTACGCTAACGTGACATTAACACAAACGAGGAGCTGAGAACGGGCTTGACGTAACATTAAGAGTTATTCAAATAACTATAACATAAACAATATGTTTATCAAACCATCTGTGTCACTCCAAATCATTGAATCCATCGATCGAATTCTTCGTCCTTTCTGTAAACAACGCTGCGTGTGTGGCGCGCCGCTGACTTCGGGCTTGTCGTCAGTTGCAGTTCAAATTATTCCACAGGCCCATGTAACGATATATAAACGATATATCAAATAACTATAATATAAACAACAATTTTATCAAATCGTCTGTGTCACTCCAGATCAATGAATCTATCGATCGAATTCTTCGTCCTTTATGTAAACAATGCCGTGTGTGCAGCACGCCGCTAACGTCGGACTCGTCATCAGTTGCAGTTCAAATCATTCCACAATATAAACAACAATTTTATCAAACTATCTGTGTCACTCCAAACCATTAAATCCATCGATCAAATTCTTTGTCCTTTATGTAAACAACGGCGCGTGTGCGGCGGGCCGCTGACGTCGGACTCGTCGTCAGTTGCAGTTCAAATTATTCCACAGGCCCATATAACGATATATAAACGATATATCAAATAACTATAATATAATTAACAATTTTATCAAACCATCTGTATCACTCCAAATCATTAAATCCATCGATCGAATTCTTCGTCCTTAATGTATACAACGGCGCGTCTGCGGCGCAGCGCGTGTGCGGCGCGTGTGCGGCGCGGCGTGTGTGCGGCGCGGCGTGTGTGCGGCGCGGCGCGTGTGCGGCGCGGCTCGTGTGCGGCGCGTGTGCGGCGCGTGTGCGGCGCGGCGCTGATGTCGGACTCGTCGTCAGTTGCAGTTCAAATTATTCCACAGGCCCATATAACAATATATAAACTATATATCAAATAACAATAATATAAACAAAATTTTATCAAACCAGCCGTGTCACTCCAAATCATTAAATCCATCAAAATCTTCGTCTTGTGTCACTTAAAAAAAACTGTTGACTCCGGAACTACGTGCGCTACGGGAGCTGATGGTGGAGGGTGGTACAGGCGCTGGTCGCTGAGCTGGTCGGATTATTCTGTCACGGATCGGAAATGGAGCTGGGTGACCAAATGCAGCTTGGACCAGGGTTTATTGAGGGAAAAGGTAGTTGGAAGGGAGCATGACGGGAACAAACCAACAGAACCGGCAAACTAACATAACTTAACGGAGACAGAGTGACAGGGGTAACCGACAGACCAACTTGGAGAGAAACTAACCGAACTGAAAGACAAACCGACGAGACTACAGGCAAGAGACGAGAACAATCCGACAGGGGAGTGAGGGGCAGACAGGACTTAAATACATGACAGCTAACAAGAGGCAGGTGAATGTGATTACATTGATTGTGAGGTAACACAGGAGGGGAGGGGCAACGCGAACAGAAACCATGGTTACATATACACATAGTAAAACAACCGTGGA
This sequence comes from Syngnathus scovelli, assembly GCF_024217435.2. Lineage (NCBI taxonomy): Eukaryota > Metazoa > Chordata > Actinopteri > Syngnathiformes > Syngnathidae > Syngnathus > Syngnathus scovelli. Next base: position 483,679 of record NC_090850.1, read on the forward strand.
CAGTATATGAACCTAATCTTAACAACTAACTGATTTATTCTCTATCTTGTTAGACAAATCCTACTGATTCGACCAAAGATGCTGATGGCCAACCATGGCATCTACAGAGAGATGCGTTGGTTCTCACCCTGGACAAAGTTTCGGTTGGTAAACAAAAAGCTATTAGGGCTGAACTGATGTAACTCTTTACTGTTTGCACTTTATTGTAATCTAAGAAAGCCATGCCTAAATATTTTTCACAACCACAGTCAGTCAAATGTTGCACATTTACTTGACATATACAAGGCCAGATACGTTGTGAAAGGATGCTGTCAAAAGATGGGTATAGATTATGAGGAGACATTTTCTCCTACTGTTAACTTGACAAGCATCAGAGTGCTCATGGAGAAAGCGGTGCAAGAAAATTTGATACTGCACCAATTAGATGTAATGACAGCCTACATAAATCCACCAACTGACTGTGAGATTTACATCCAACAGACTGAGGTGTATGCAGTATGTAGTGGGGGATAGAAGGGTTTATGCTCTGAAGAGTAATCCTGACACATACAAAGCCAGATACATTGTGAAAGGATGCTGTCATACGATGAGTATATATATTATTAGGAGACATTTTCTTCTATGGCTAACTTGACAAGCATCAGAGTGCTCATGCAGAAAGCGGAAAACTTGATACTGCACCAATTAGATGTAACACTTAAACCCGCCAGTTGACTGGAAGATTTACATCCAACAGCCTGAGATGTATACAGTCAATTCTTTGACAAATGAAAAGCTGGTGTATAAACTAGAAGTCATTGTATGGGCTAAAACAATCAGGTATTGGAAAAAGGTTTTTCATGATTTTTTTTTTTTTTTTTTTTTTGCTAACCCAAAATGATTTCCTACAAATCATGGCTGACCATTGTGTCTACTCCAAGGAAACGGTATGTGATCATATTTGTTTGGGTAGATGATTTGCTTGTTGCGGCAAGTAATAAGAATGCACGAGAGGCTGTGTCAAGTGGCCCACACTTTTGTGGGGTTAAACTGCAGCTCCCCACTTGAAAGGCGCTTGGACAAAAGGACTTGAACTGGACTTCACTCAGTGATCATGACTGGTTTTTCTTTCTTGTCTTTGTTTTATTTTTGATTATCTTCAGCCAAACACAGCCAAACACAGGTGAAAAACCTTAAAATAAACACAAATAGATGGTCAAACTCTAAACCATAATTAAGCAATACAACCCAAAATCAAATACTTAAGTTTTAAATACTAAGTCAGAATGACTTAGCCAAACAGCTTTCAACCCTGGTAAGTACACACAAACATTTTTCCCGAT